>NC_044066.1:16786653-16824153 GCF_902167405.1 Gadus morhua | reverse complement strand
TTTAGATGCAGCAGAAGCAGCCGTGGCCTGAGATAGGGAACTAATGACCGTCCCTATTGAGGGGAAAGGACTTTCTCACAGGACCTTTCGTCTACTTTGTCCTGAGGACTGATACATGCTAACATAGACTGCAGCTCATATGTGGCTCCGTGTCCCACCTCGACCTTGAGTCTCATTCCTCTCTCATCTGGCCTCAGACCTCTGGCTTCTATCTAAATTACACTTTCTCATCTTGTTTCGTATTCCTTTGTGGTAAAAGTTTTGAACTTGGATAATTTCCCCCTGCATATTAAACTCCTTCATATCACCTGTTTATTGTATTCCTTTGCATCAGAAAAAAGCTCATGACAAGTCATGGTTGTATCATGCCCACAAATCAACATTTTATTCCATCAAAGCAATTGGGACGTAAGGTCTCCCCTCCGGTAGGGGGCAGTAGTAGGAGGAATGTTTAGACCGGAATAAGAAAAGGGGATTGTGGGTATTCTTTCTAATATAGGACGTTGCAAGCTGAACGTCGTTAATCGTTGCAGGAGAAACCTACCCGGACGGTCTCAAAGCGGCGGAGCGCAGATTACAAAATACACTTTTGATAATATTTACCACTAACGCACGACATAAAACTTGATATATATTTTTTTTGTATCAAGACGCTTTTTGTAGCGGGGTTTAGCGTTTATGAAGGTGTCTGGTATTACGCTGGAGTTTGTTCCTACGCAGTCGGTCGACGCGGCCCGCACACTTTCTGAACACTTCAGCGGTTCCCGTGAAATGTGTGTTGAGACCATGGACTCCAACTCCACACACTGTTCGACCAAACACAAATTCGTGTCGAAGATGAAGTGGAAAATGCTTCGAACGAGGACGACGGAGGACACTTTCAAGATGTTACACAAGACCGTGAAGACCGGTCACAGATGCGTCCATAAGGGAAAGCCGTCGACGCCCAGACCCGGTAAGGGACTCCGGCCAGTGGGGGAGGAAGAAGGGGGACACAGGAGGGCCATGGCGCCGGAGAACACCACCCAGTACCTCATGGCCCGCGTCTACGCAGACATGTCGTCGCCTCTCGGTGACTCATTCTCACCGCGCTCTGTTTACGACACCGCCGTAGACGTTTACGGGGAGTCGTTGTCGCCGACGAGCGTTTCCACGGCGTTGGACTCCATTTACGACGACTATCTCGCTTTCCAACAGCGGGACTTTGAGGAAGTTTTCGGCCTGTGAGCCGTCATGCTAATCAGGAACCGGACTAGCCGACGTGGTCTAACCGACGAGGCCTCGCGAGACTTGGATGTTGCCTGTGGGCTCACTGATGACGTCTGTGGCAAAAGGTGTGCTGAATTGCATTTTTTTTCTTTGGTTTCTGTTCCGTTTAATTCCATGTGTCAAATGAGTTGGCGTTGTAGTCAATGTGTTGACAAGAGAATCGCTGCTGGGTTATGTCGCATGTTTCATGGTTGGGCTTTATTTATCACAGAGCTGAACCCGACACCGCCCGCAGTGTCGGGCGCACTCCCGAACAGCGCCAGCTGCCCACCGACGTCTGCCTCAAACCCGCCTCTCTCCTGGTCACCGCTTGCGTAATGAAGGTAAACGCTACGGTAACGGAGAGCAGATGGCAGGTACTACAATGTCGATACATGTGTCCCATTGCTAAGGTACCCATTGTTGAGTAGACCGATGGCAGTGTCCCATCGCCTCGGTGGAGTGAGTGCACATGAACATGTAAACGTTGTCTGAGCCTTTTCCAGGTCACAGTGCCACGGACTCTGGGTTCGGCTGTGAACTGGAGCAGAAAGCGGAGAGTCTCCCTCAAAGAGATGGACCAAGGTGACTCTTTGTAACGGGTTGTTATGTTATGAAGACTGGTTAACGTCCGTGTGTAAATAATGTACAGAAAGATTTTTGCGTGTTGTGTTTTAGACATTAAAATATTATTTGGGAAATAGTGTGAATGTGTCATGACTTTCTTATGTCTCCATTAAGTGACGATACAAAGTGATTTATAAAATAAAATATCGACTCTTGTTGTAAAATAACGCTGTTCTTCAAAAAAAAAAACGACTTCCGGGAAGGACCCTGGCAAGATGGCGTCCTCCACCCACTGTAACGGCCTCCTGTCGTCACCAGCTGCTGCCCCATGAACCACGAATAGGTAAACCAGGGTTTAGGTCGGGTTTAAATGCCACGTCTGTTCATGAACTGTGGAGAATGTTGCGTAAGAATAACAAAATAAATGCTATTGCACAACATGTTTGCCTTGAATTTGTCCAGGAAGCTTATCGTCTTTGTGTTTAAACATTGTGAGACAGTGTCGCCACTATGGGGTCAGAACAGTCATTAATAATGAATGCACAGAAGGATTCACAAATGTATTTTGTGATTTATACATACAAATTACTCTCTTCTCTCAAATACATTTCACTGCACGCACAAATGGATATCGGTATGTATAAATGTAAAATAAATCCATAAACAAAGTTTCACAAACATTTCTGAACCACACGCAAATGTGCCTTGTTTTAAGGCACATTTGTGTGCTGATCAGTAATGTTTATGGGTTTACATAACTCCATAAATGATATTTATGGATTTATATAAACCCTAAATATATTAAAATATTTGTATTTTTCATCAAATGAATTCGGATGTTACATTTATATACAAACTGTTCAACTTGAATTAACAAGACGCTTTTCATTTGTGAACTTGTTTGCATTTGTGTGTGAACTGGACTATTTATTTGTGGATTTTTGAGACTCCTGACGTCGCTAGATTTACAAATGCTTTTTTTTCAACAAGGAACTCTGTAGCCAATCAGATGCCTCCCTCGTTTTCAGCCAATCACATGACTAGTTCCGACCTTCAGTCTAGCCTCCGAGCCTCCCGGTTCCCTCCGTCAAATGTCTATGGGAAATACATACATGGGTATTTAATGATGGTACATAACAATCTCTAGGTGGCGGAAGAAGTAAAAGCTGCGTCACGTTTTGAGCTAAACTTTTTCCATCTAGTTTCAACTGGGTTTTTTGGATTGTCCGTGCCGTTAAAGAAGTAAACGGCACCGAATATGTAAAAACCTAGTCACTGCAGTCATGTGATTGGCTGAAACCGAGGGAGGCTTCTGATTGGATACAGAGAGTTCCTTGTTGAAAAAAATGCATTTGTGAATCCAGCCACGTCAGGAGAGTCTCAAAAATCCACATATAAATACAGACCAGTTCACACACAAATGCAACAAGTTCACCAATGAAAAGCATCTTGTAAATTCAAGTTTAACAGTTTGTACATAATTGTAACAACATACAAATATTTTTTTATGAAACTTTGCAAACATTTTTTTAATTCATAAATGTGTATTACATTTACTTAAAACAAGGTACATTTGTGTGTGGATCAAACATGTGTTTGTGAAACTTATTCTTGTTTATGGACAAATTTTACATTTATACATACTGATATCCATTTGTGTTTGCATTGAAATGTATTTGAAGAGAGTAATTTATATATAAATCACAAAATACATTTGTGAATCCTTCTCCGTGCATTCATTATTAATGAGACTGTTCTGACCGTTGACCGTAAGCACTAATGTTTGAAATGCGTTTTTTAGGGGACCTATAGTATACCGAGGCTATAAGGGACGAACCCACTGCCAAACGAGTGGCTGTGTTGTGATACTTCAGTTTTAAGGTTAAACGTGACCATGTGTACGGCAGATTTATTAGCCTACCTTAAATATCTCAAGTGTTAGACTGTCAGGATGTGGTTGTGTTGGGTGGTCTGGGTATACGGAACATGCCTGCTATTTAGTGGTATGGTAAGGGTTGAGTTTACTGAACGTGTCAGGGTCTTGTGACCGTGTCTACATACCTCTTACAGATTTATCGTGGAGCGTCTTTCTTTCAGTACTTTGTATTTATTTTGACGCGATATGAATGAATTCGCGAAACATGCGGTTCGAATAAGGTAATGTATGAGGTGTTCTCAAGTCGTGTGATTTAAAAACGATGCCAGTCTGGAAATACCTTAGTTTTAATGCCTCAACCTTTTGTGTTTTTAAATTCGGAGCCGATTATGCTTCAAAGTACTTACTATTGACTACAAGTAGTTGCTATATCTGCTGAAACATTAATTACTTGTGTTGTACGTCCTTGAACTTGTACTTGGATAGGATAAGATGCTACACACCGCTATATTTTTGCACGGGGAATGGATAAATTAAGCGATTGGTGGTGCTTGGCACATGGTTCTATGAACATCCTTTCTATACCGACGGCGATATACTTGTATTAATTCAGATAAATGTAGGTCGTTTTGGATATAGCTTCAGCTAAATATAATTTTCGCTGACATCGGTGCTACTGCTTCAGTGATTATGTTTGAGCCAGATCAGATACGACTTTAATCGATCCGTATGGCCTCAATATAATGCCGTCCTAATGTATGAATATATTTAACCATGGGTCCAGTCTACTAAAGTACAAAATAAACGCCTAGTTCACTCGCGAACATCCCATGACTTTGGAGAGCTGACATAACCACTTCCTGATCCACAGTCGCTCATTTCAATATTCTATTATGTAGGCTAACTGAATATATCTCGTCAAACCAAATTTTCCCATTTTGGACAGAAATGAAGTATGTTGGTATGAATTACCACTCTGCCAACAACCTCGATAGTATGTCGGTAAGTGTTTTTGTGACACCCAATCGTGGTTGGTCGCCCAAAAACTACGAGGCAATTTTGTTCAGCAGCGGCCACCTCTGGCAGAAAGTATTAACGGTGACTTCTATTGCGCTGTCGTGTTGTTGTTACACCATGATGTCAAAAGATGGCAGTAGTTGTCAACTGATATTGAAAGGAAGCGATCGTCATGTTCATGTTTTGTTGCATGTCCAGGGTTTGAGGTCTGGTCTTCAGATTAAAGTTCATGTTCCAAGCGACAAGAACTAGCATTACATTTTCGAGTTGCCTCATTTTTGTCTTTCTTCGCCCATTTGCTGTGATGGACCTGTCAAGAAACAAATTTCAACTTTTGATTGACGCGTTGGTTTCACCCATTGCACCTTGCAGGTTCACGATGGACAATCAAGTGTGACGGTTAACAATTGTACCCAAGGGACCCTGTGTTGCTGTTGCTTCCTTTATTGATAAAAACTGCTGCACAAGCGCCAAACAGCCTTTGTACTGGGCTTCTGGAAAAAGAGGGTATAGGCCTACCATCTATTGTCCATTAAAGGAATGGAACGGCCCCCTCTTCATCCAGTACTCTAATCATTGAGGGCTGACGACGTATAGAAATGTGTTTTGAGTTGTAGGTTAGTGTAGCCTTTAAACATCAGTCATTTAGATGCCCATTGGAACATAACCAGGGGTTTCACAATTATAACAATCATTGTCAACTTGACTGAGAGCAAATGTAAGCTGCTTCCGCCAACCATACTGCAGCTGAATCATTTACTCCCATGGGTTTATTCTGTTTCATAACAAGAGGGCAACCAGTCTGTCTGAAATATGTTAGCCAGGAGCTACTGATATGCAGTTGTGTTATGGAATTTGTGTTGGAATGCAGTTACTATGTGGCTGGTTGTCCTGGGGTTTCTTCATCCTTAAGTGCCCCAACAGGCTAACACAATAGCAGGAACGATGGTTGGATGGCCCTCTGGCCCCCTGGTGATGTGTTCGTTTCGGTATGGAGACGCCCAGGAGACCTCATAAGGACAAGTTCAGTGCATTCATCTAAACAAAGGGAGCTGCATAAAAAACCTTTCAAGTTTGCACTAATGACATGTGGGTCTCTTGTGGAGAGGAGAGCTTATCAGCATCAAAGAGATTCTGCAAAACCTCAATATCCCCACCTCCGTAGTTGGGAGTGAAAAGCGTATATTTATATTTAAATGGCTAGAATGTTATTTTTCGTGAGGTATTTTGAGGAGCAATATTGTCTGTTAAATCATTTAATGTAAAGTGGATGTTGGTAGCATTTATGCAAAGAAAAAAGATGTGTGAATGTTTATTTCTCACAGTAAACACCCATCCGTCTCCAAGCAGCAGTAAGAGGTATGGATTCTCTACAGAAACTAAGTACAGGGTTAGCTCCAGAATCGCACACATGTTGCTAGGATAACAGGCTCTTGTCAGTCAAGAAGGGGGTCACACCACATCACCCTTACAGGGTTCTAATAATTGACTGTCCATAGGGAATTTCCTTGGTTGATCCAGTCATGTGTTGGTGTCAAGGTAGGAGAAGGCTGCATGCGGCATTCTTAAGGCCCTCCCTGACACACCAACCAGATTATCGGTCGTCGAACATTCTGGTGAACTCAGTGACCTGAGTCTGTTGTTTGCTGTGCGATCGGCCGTCATCAAAGCTGCGGTGATCTTTTCAAGCCCGTCTGGGTTCCTTTCCGCCGATTGCACATGTTGTTCCATGACCAAATCGGTCCGACTGCCTTTTCTGTCAGCGATCAGCAGTCTGAATGATGTGTCAGGACCATAAGTGACCTTCCAAGCTAAGTTCCAATGCTTAACGTCAGAGGAGGTGATATCTCATATCGGATAACATATAGTTGATGTGTACGTATGAAGCTCTGCTTTCAGGAAATAGCTACGCTGAGCTATGTGCTATACATATTTTTTCACTGCTGTTCTACTTGCTGGTTGGTTCTACCTCCTCACTCGGCCATTGGATGGCCACCTGACCTACTTGGGAACTCTTTCATTGGCTTCCCCCCTGGGTGACCGCGTGGTAAGCGACACATAGACACACTTGTGCATCTTCTAAACTGAGCTGCAAGACCCATTTTTTGAGATCATCCCATAAAATAAAAATAAAAATAGGGCAAGGAGAAAGTAACTGCTTTCACTTTGAAAGCGTTTGGGGAATTTCAACCTCCTAAAGCAGACGACCGAGCCATTATTCAAACAAACACATGACGAAGCTGACGTGGACGGCATCTTAAGCCCCTGTATCTCCCTAAGGAGGCCACGTGGTGCATGACCAAGTGCCTTTAGGGGCAGTTTGACCGAGCATGATAGAAAGACTATTCGACCTGCAGTTAGAGTACCCCTTCCCCTGATTAATAATAGCTCTCAAGGTTCGTAAACTAGATCAAGGCTAAAAGACAAATAAGTGATTATTTTCTTCTTTCTCAAACTGACCAACTCTTAAAAGGTAAACCTCGATCATGCAGAATCATTGCAAAGACATGGGACTTCGGCGGCAGCGGTATCCAAATCAGTGTATTGATATTCCAGGGCAAAAATGTGATTCAGGTTATTTTCTAAGGCATACATTTAATGATGTACATGTTTTATGCTATGATGCCTCCTGTCACCCCTCTCCTTATTGGCTGGATTGACATAATGACCTTCTGATTGGCTAGACGTTGTGGGCTGTTTTTTTGGCTGGCCCCACTTATACTCATACTGTCGTCTCCATAAAATTCTCCTTGCAAAGATTTAAATCGTACTCCTTTATACATTGTGTTCAATGATTACGAGCCTGCGAGACAGACAGTTATGTTACTTAGTGAAATATGGAAACAAATCCACAACCACACGTTCAAGTTAATCTGTTCATTCTTTATTGAGCAATGTGGCTGAAAATCATTGTCTAATGGATGGTAAGCGTGCAGCAGAAGACTCTGCGAGCGGGGGAGACAGCAGTGTCACTAGTGGATGTAGATCTATGGGCTGGCAGCCGAGGGTAAACAACAGATGGTTCAGTACCTGAGTGCCGCCATATCTGCTCGCTGCTCACATGCAACGACAATGCCCCGTCGAGGCAGCCTTTGGTTCTTGGCACCGATTGGCTAATATCTCATTGGAGATGCTCTCTCTCTCTCTCTCTCTCTCTCTCTCTCTCTCTCTCTCTCTCTCTCTCTCTCTCGCTCTCTCGCTCTCGCTCTCGCTCTCGCTCTCGCTCTCGCTCGCTCTCTCTCTCTCTCTTCCCCCCCCCCCCCCCCCCCCCCCCTAGAGAGAGAGACTGACTGATCTGGGGCTTACAGCACGCCAACACGATCTTTGTCGGTTTGGTCTTCTGGAGAATGGCCTGTGCCTAACATGCTCTCAACTATTATTATCTGTGTTCTCTTTGCTGTCTACATTTTTCTACATTGCACGTTTAAGATGGAAGTCATCAGCCTACAGAGCCCCAATGTCTGCCCTCTCTCCTGGGGATTGCTGGTAAAGGGTCAGATCATTTTGGATTGTTTGTTTAAGTGATGATGGCTTATTTCCTAATCAAATCAGCAGCTAATGTTGCTTCAATGCATGATTATTGAAATGTATTTTAAATCATTTAATATGTTGACTACGTCCCTGTCCTATCCTTCAGAAACGTTGGGGTTTTAAAATGGGAATAAAAATAAAATAATTCTCTATTTATTGTAGTCAGAGCACCCACTTCAGTTGAAACACTCTTCTTAAACTACTCTTTTTCTAAACTAAACTCTGAGAAACCCCCCTGGCAGCTCACTAAAGCGAGGGACGGACAGCGTTTGGTTTTGTGGAGACCCGTTCCCCGCCTGCAGCCACCCGTGTTTGTTTAGCCGGGGGCGCTGTGTGTCCGCGAGGAGGGTGCTTTAATAAGACCCGGTCGATACCGAGCTGTGAGGTTTGGCAGGAGCTAAATAAGATGGAGAGAGCAATCGATGGCATGAGAGCCGGCTCCCTACCCTCCATCACACCGATGGCCCCCCCTGATCGGTCTCCCCACAGGCACGCCTGCCCCCACGCACGCCAACTCAATGGACACATGTGAAAGGTGCTGTCATACACACGCACACCACTCACTGTCACATGTTGGTCTGGCAATGGTCATGTCAAAGGTGTCATTATGTATGAACACGCACATACTTTTTAACCATTAATTTAAGTCACCATAAAATACCATTTATACAGGGACAAAAATAGTTAAAGTGCAGTATAGTACATTGCCAAAATCCTGTTTAAGTGGCATGGGTCTTCATAATACTGGCATCAATGCTCAGGGGTATAGGTAGCAGCTGCCGATGATGGAAGAGACCAAACATGCACACACACAATGGTACACTCCCGAGTACACAGACATATAAGTAGACGCACACACTATCCGTGCTAGCCAAGACAGCCCAAAACGAACCCCGAATTTGGAAAGGATGGATAGAAACTAAACATTTGGTGAAGAGCCCTTCCACGGATACGTCTTCTAGAATGATTTCCTATCATCCCCGGGCTCCTGAACTCTGTGAGACGTCCTTAATGAAAGCTGTCAAAGTGACAGTGTGTATCCACATCAAGGTCCACCACCGATCAGAACTCACCAGCTAACGTTGATGCTAACTGAAGCTTACGGGAAAAAGATGACAGGTGTTTCGAGGGTTTTGTGATTTATGTTTTGAAATCAATTTGGGCACAGAAACTTAATTCTATGGATTCATGCCTTGTCATTTATAGTAATCTGTAGTTCATGATATTTGCCTTCTGAATTGGAATTTCTTAAGAGCGGTTAAAAAATGTGGACTTTGTTCATAAAACATCACCATTGTTCAACAGTTGGAACACATTAAATAGAATGTTTAAAAGTCTGAATTCCGTTTGTTTGCTGTTGTGATAGAAATGAACAAGATCATTATTTTTTTTACTTCATTGGACTGCTGATCTTTTAACTGCAGCATAACAATGGATTCTAGGATAGAATCATCCAATTTGTAGGCAGACAAATTAAACTAAGCTGGCTGCTGTCATTCTTCATTATTATAAAGGAGTCTGTCCGTCGTGTTTCCGTAGAAACAGCTGTGTGATTGGATGAGCAGCGCAGACATTTCTCCGGCAGGCTTGTCTCTGTTTGGTTCCCCCTGGGCTGGCCTCAGACTATTGCAATCCTTTCTTGTTCGATTTTGTAATTCCATCTAATGGAATGCCAAGGGAAGGCAGTGGAAGTGTATGCCAGGGGTCGGGTGTTGGGGAGGGGAGGGGAGGGGAGGGTGTTTAACTCAACCAAACGCCAGCTCTGGAGGGGAGCCCTTAGAGAGCGCCATTGTGGTGAAGGCCTATACAAATAAACTTGACCTGACATGATCTAAGAACACACAGCTATCCAGCGCCGCACCCGCAGCCCAACAGGGACTCCGTCCGACTCCCTGGGGTGGATCCATCACAACGTGGAGCGCCAAACCTGCTCCGACACTTGACGTGCTCCGACATGACGCCGTCTTACAGTAGCCTATCTTAGGAATCTTCTGACACGTCCAAAAGAAGCATGTTATTCATGTTTGTGTTTCTCTTGAATACGGACTCTTGAGTCCAAAATAGGATGTGGTGGTCATTGTGGTTCTGACCATACCTGACCATACATCCTGGTTGCAAATGATGTATATCTGCTTGTCACGTAACATTGGTTTAATGTTCTGCGAATTGCATTCCTCATTTGCCAAGAGACTTTCAATGAAAGCTTTATATATATATATATATATATATATATATATATATATATATATATATAGTAGGCCTATTTACTGTGGCACACTGGGATTTACATTTGGTTCTTTATTTCAGCCTTCAACGTCGCAACAAATCCTTAAAGTGGTTAGCAGCTGCAGTGG
The DNA here is from genome assembly GCF_902167405.1 of Gadus morhua. Taxonomy (NCBI): domain Eukaryota; kingdom Metazoa; phylum Chordata; class Actinopteri; order Gadiformes; family Gadidae; genus Gadus; species Gadus morhua. The sequence goes on along the minus strand of NC_044066.1, from coordinate 16,813,560 downwards.
GCGATCTTCTGTTCCCTGCGTTCGCTTTCCTCCGACCGGGCCAAACATCCAGATCAGGTCAGAGTCGGACCACGCCGTTACCTCCTCAACCAAGCGGAGAACATCCAGATCAGGTCAGTCAGACCACGCCTACCAAGGGTTAGGGTTAGGGTTAGGGTCAGACCACGCCGTTACCTCCTCAACCAAGCGGAGAACATCCAGATCAGGTCAGAGTCAGACCACGCCATTACCTCCTCAACCAATCGGAGAACAGCCTTTTCTTTTTACACGCTCCGGCTACCATTTTGAAACTAGAACAAACAAGTTATTTCTCTCGCACCATCCACCCCTCTCTACCCCACCAGCCCCCTTCCATCTTTCCCTCATTCGTCTATCAACGTAATTGCGCTCCTTCCAAGAATAGAAGCAAAGTGCCAAGGTCTGTCAAGGCGCCCGTGGTTAAAGTGTCCTTCAGTCCAGGAGACACTTCCTTATTCTGCACTGGCTTGGTGAGGTTGGCTCCTCTTGAGTCTTCGCTTGTATTGCTTTTATCTATATGTTTAAGCCTATTAAGTAATTTTTCCTTACCAGAAGTAGGCTATTTCGTGTTTTGCACTTTACACCCTGACTGCTGTGTCTCTGTATCTGTTTTACATCATCCGTCTGTTGCCTTCTTAACAATCGTCTTACCAATGTAGTTCGTATTCTGCCCATGTTTCAAAATGTAAAAAGACTTCTTTGCAATGCCTCTAGGGAAGGCTAGAGACATCGGTGAAAGAGATAATAATAGGAAAAGGAGCCTTGATATAAAACACACACAAACACACACACAGGGACACACACACACACACACACACACACACACATACACACACACACGGGGGGGGGGGGGAGAACTTCTGCCCCCCCCCCTCTATGAAGCAACCCTATCTTAACGCCAGTGTGATGACCTGTTGTACATTGACCTACCCTCATCTCAGCAAGGGGTGGGGTGGGGGGGGGTCTGACTGATGACCCACTAAATGGCCCAAATGCTAGTGTGAAAGCCCTTGCGTGCTTTTCTCCATCAGCTAATATTTGCTGCATGCTAGCTCAATCATGCCATGACATGGGGACGATGACCTCCTGACCTTTACAAATCAATGATGAACTTGATCAATCAAACCTTGGTATTTTAGTATATTTGAGCATCCCTAAAAGAGATGACGTAGTGGACCACTATTTAATCCGCTATTCATCTCCCTGCCACATGATCATATAACATTATATATTGCATCATGTTATATTTCTATTTTCACTCTCAAAAGAAAATGTCTCGTCACATCATACGCAACGGAATTCATCTGCATGATTATTCCAGCAAACATTTCACGTCAGGAGGATTCTTCCCTCAACGCAAGATTAACCATTTAGCTTCAGCCTGTATGCATGTAGGTCTCTGCTTGGCGTAGGGATTACATTACAGGGACATAGCGGCAATTATGAGCGGTGGATCGCCACGCTGGGTTCACATTGGAGCACATGTCCCGTTGTGTCAGGACCGGGAACAAATCTTTATGGGTCTTTGCTTGTCTGCACATGTTTGGAGGCAATTCCAATGGACAGCTATTCATTTAGACGGCGTAAGGAATCCATTAGTTGTCAAAGTGGAATATCAAAAAAAATCTCTGTCTTCGGTCCCACCGCCATTTACCATATACTGACACACACACACACACACACACACACACACACACACACACACACACACACACACACACACACACACACATCCAGAGTCACACACAGTCACACTCACATTAACACACAGTCACACAAATGCATCGACAGACATATAAACAGAATCACACTCGTGCAGACACACACAAACGCGTTGACGCTGAGCAGCACACGTTGACGCTGAGCAGCGCACACACCACACGGGGGTGCTCTTGACTCAGGTCCAGCCCCCGTCTGCACGTTCTTGGGTTCAAATCTTCCGCCTCAGTTTCCCCCCCCCCCCAGTGTGACCCTGTGCCGGCCTCCTGGCCGTCTGTCTCCGTCCTGTCCCGGCTTCACACCCCCCCCCCCCCCCCCCCCCCTTTGGGGCGGTAGGGGTCTTCGCCGAGCCCCCCACACTTTACTGATATACGAGTGTGTGTTTGTGTGCGGTGTGTGTGTGTGTCATTTGTGCACATGTGATTTATAGTGCGCACGAGCATAGGCATGTGCACGAGCATAGGCACGTGCCCACACCAACAGTAAAATGCTTTTCTTTGGTAGTTTTTCTGCCTAGCTCTACAAACAAGGATAAGGACTGAATCATGACCCCCCCCCCCCCTCCCTACAGGGCTGAGACAGCCCTGTAGGGAGTCTGTAGGGAGGGGGGTCTGAGACAGCCCTGTAGGGGGGGGAGTGGGGTCTGAGACAGCCCTGTCCCTCCCGGTTCAGGACCACAGTGAGGCCCCATGTGGAGAAGGGACCTGGGCCGAGACCAGCTGCGGAGACAAGTACTCACATGCACACAGAACAGGAGCTGCTAATGAGGCTGTGTGTGTGTGTGTGTGTGTGTGTGTGTGTTGGTTAGGGGGGGGAGGATGGTAGGTGTTGCATGGGTGTGTAAGAGAGACTTAACAATGGGAGTTGAGTACATCAGACTCTCACACAAACAAGCACATACTTCGATGCACACAAACACAAGTCTATTTTAAGCCTCAAATGCCCTATCCCAGGGCTCTGTCTCTCTCTTAGTGCACGTCACACACACACACACACACACACACACACACACACACACACACACACACACACACACACACACACACACACACACACACACACACACAGACCTGCGTGTCATTTACATCACTCAGTAGCAGACCACCAAACATCGGCCGTGATTAACAGGAAAATGTTCCTCTTTAAATCAGAGCAGTGTACAACGTGGATCATTCTATTGATATCTATCACTCAAAGTATACTGATATCAGGACATCGGGCCTTCGTGTTGGCGATAGAACAGCCGTTTGAGACGGGACTTCATTGAACGAAGGTGTTGATGGATGAGGAGAACTTTTAGGACAGGCACAAGATCCATCATACGCTCCCAACGCTCTCTTTTTATCTTTCCACATCTCTATCACACACACACACACACACACACACACACACACACACACACACACACACACACACACACACACACACACACACACACACACACACGTTGACCTGGCAATATTTCTTGCACTGCTGTCAAAGTCGCCAGTCCAATAAATGGTTGTCAAGCGGATTGCAGTTATTCCCATCGTGATGTAACCACCAAAACAACTATGCTGTCTTTTGATGTTAAATCCAAGAGAGAGAAGGCGAGAGAGGGAAGGGAGAGAGAGTTAGCAGAATGCATAATAGCGCAGATAATTAGTTAATCGTTTCTATGTAGATGGTAGCAGCAGTAGGTTGTCTCATCTGATGTGCTATGTTTTATTTTGAGGCCCAGGATATTTTCTGTACAGACTGCAGCCCTGACGTGAATGAAAAGCGTGCTGGAGGCTCTGTGTACATGACATGCTCACAGTGTGAACTAATGTCACAGTTGCACTCTGCTCTTGTTCATGCATGATCAGACACACACATGCACGGTTGCATGCTGTCTTGCCCTGTGCCTTCCTTGGTACATCAAATACTTTGGCCCGAGGTTAGTGGCATAGGATTGCAGTCGTGTGTGTGTGTGTGTGTGTGTGTGTGTGTGTGTGTGTGTGTGTGTGTGTGTGTGTGTGTGTGTGTGTGTGTGTGTGTGTGTGTGTGTGTGTGTGTGTGTGTGTGTGTGTGTGTGTGTGTGTGGGGTAGGGGGGAATGTCAATGTGTTTGAAGTCATTCGTTAATGTGAAGCCTTATCATGATGACAGGATAACATCGTGTGGTGTCCGTGTCCCATCACTTGATTGGTGGTGTGTGTATGTGTGTGTTTGTGTGTGTCTGTCCGTGTGTGTGTCTGTCCACGTACGCGCATGTGTGTGTGTGTGTGTGTGTGCACCCTTCGTGCTGAGACTGCTCACTATACTGTACATTTCCACACATTTATTTGAATCAAGAACTGCATGCCTCTGATAGGCAAAATGTATTAACAACTATCATAAATTAATTTCCAATAGGAAATGTGTGCACATGTTTTATAAAGATTACATTTGGTCCAGTGCAATTGGAAATGGTCCTTGCATAAAATAAGCATGAGTAATATCATCAGGGATTGGCTCCATGTGGTAACCGTGGAAACATGGTAAAGGCTGACCAAATGTGGTTCCTTCTCCTCCTTCATGGGGTCCAAGCCCGGCAACACGGAAATATAAATTCCCTGAAAAGTTCACTTCTCTTACTACACCCATTCACACAGCGAAGTTACGTTTGATTAACGACGGGCCAGCCTTTAATGAATCTGAGAGAGAACTGGTATCATGGCTGAAGCTCCCTCAGACGGTGCACTGTGTGATGTGTTCTTACACACACAACGCAATCACGGGGAATTCACAAACAACAGGAGTATCTCAATTGGTCTGCACGTAGTCGGAAAATGGACTGCAGTTATACAGCACTTTCAGACCTGTGCCCACTCATAGCGCATATACATATACCATTTGCTTTTGTATGAGAAACATGATGAATTACCTGTACCAGTTAAGTGTGTGTGTGTGTGTGTGTGTGTGCGGTGTGTGTGTGTGTGTGTGTGTGTGTGTGTGTGTGTGTGTGTGTGTGTGTGTGCAACATAAGTACGTGCGTGCATGCTTAATCTCAGTCAGTGGTTGTGACATGTTTTTAAAAGAGGACAAAGATTTATCACGTTTTTGAACCAAACGTCAGGTGTGGAAGGTGTGCTGAGGCAAAGTCCAACCACCAGAGAGCCCAAACCCTAACCTCTGTATTACTCCCAGTGGATAAAGTCAAGGGCTCTGCGTGGTGAACACTGAGGCTCAGAGGTGAGTTTGCTTTGTGTCACACCACTGCCCCTTTAACGGACTGCAGTATGCTATAGCTAGGCGGCTAATGCCCGTTTACCTTGACCTTTGACCTTTGACATACCAAGGTACCGTAACCCGTCCAGCATGACGGATGTCACACTCGACACCAGTGGAGAGTGGCTGTTGTCAAGGAGCTAATTTTATGTTTCGGTATGTGCATTCCCCCCTTGTCTACGCATGCACACATACACATTCATTCACACACGCATGTACACCCACACAAACAAACACACAAACGCATACACACACGTACGCATCCTCACGGAGTCAGGGCTAAGTTTGGGAGCTGCTAAGTCTTGCCAGGAAACTCTATACTGCTCATTGTCCCGGGACACGAGGGCATCGCATATGACATTCGAAGAAAGATGGCCGTGCGGCAAGGAACAGTGTGCAGTATGTGCTATCAGAGGCACAGAATGAGTGAGTGTGTGTGTGTATGTGTGTGTGTGTGTGTGAAGGAAACGTGACGTGTGTGTGTGTGTGTGTGTGTGTGTGTGTGTGTGTGTGTGTGCGTGTGCGCGTGCGCGTGGACTGCTGCAGGGGGTTCAAGGAGAGGAAAGGGGGAGCTATATTTGAGTTCAGCCTTCCTGTCTGCGGAGAAGAAGGTAAAGCAGCCGATCCTTCTGGAAGCATCTGCTGATACGACCTCAGGTAGAAGGTGCTGCATGTTCTCCACCCTCTTAAGGGTCTTATCAGTCCCACAGACGCTTCATCCGTGGCCGTTCAATGGTTACGCCGGGACCTGAAACCGTTCATATCAGAGCGTCCGAACAATCAGTTTGCTTGTCGGTTGGTGCTGTGAACCAAGTGGGCTGATGACATTTTGAAGTCTAATGAGCCATTTGACCACAATACCCTCCATCACACTAGAAACGGCCCTGTTTTTGATAGCCTCAAAACACCATGATGTGAATGAGGCCATGGTTGTTGTTGTTTACTGACCTCTGTTAGGCTTCACATTATCCCATACGGGACATAAAGTGTTGTCACAGCTGCACGCCACGGTTGGTCCGCTGTGCGGTGCCACTGTGAGTAGTAGGGCAGCATTAAATATACAATACAATCCTATTAGGCCCTGTATAGGGGACTAAAACAGTGGAATTGCCCTCCCTAACTCTGGTTTGCCTGGGAGCTAACTTGAATAATCCGAGTGGTTCTGCCAAAGCCCCTGTGCCATGTTGATTACCAGGGGTTCTCCCTGCATGAGCCAGCGTTTCCTGTTCCTGTCATTACTGTTCTTCCTCCATTTTTCTTTTGTTTGCATTCCACGGATATTCACTCGATGAAAACCTAAAGGGTGAATGATTAGCTGTAATGATTAGCTGTACTTTACTGCATTGGCCTGTAATGTAGCACTGTAATGATGTCATTGATTGTAATTTGATTTGGCTTGGTATTGAAGCGAACAGTACAGTATACAGTATACAGTGCAGTGTTGTTCTGTTTCTGTTTTCTCTATACCGATCATATGTTCCTGTGTTTCCCATAACTCTGCTACCTGGGGCCTGTTGCTGTCCATCGTCTCCACCTGCCAGTGGAATGGCCTTAAACCTCCTTAGATCTGCTCTCTCGCTCGCTCCCTCTCTCTCATTGGTGGCCTGGCTGTGGGTAGAATGCTGAATTCTACTCAAACACAAACAGGCGTCAGTGGGTGGGCCCAAACAGCCGATGTAACCCCTCGGTCAGTGAGGGGGGTTCTTCACTCGAGCCCGGAGCCGAGTCGTCTGTAGCGGTTGACCTTTGACCCCCCTCCGTCTCAGGGAGGCGCGCCCGTACCCGTCGGAGTCGTCCACGCGTCCAATCGCCCATCGGCATGGAGAGACCCCCTGTGGAGGGTGTGTGTGTGTGTGTGTGTGTGTGTGTGTGTGTGTGTGTGTGTGTGTGTGTGTGTGTGTGTGTGTGTGTGTGTGTGTGTGTGTGTGTGTGTGTGTGTGTGTGTGAACGCTCTCGGTGTTGGGTGATTACTACTGGATGGCGAGCGGAGAAGCACACCAACGCTGCTGCTGCTGCTGCATCAATGATGACGATGCGTCACCCCGCTCAGCGCGTGTGTGTACGTGCGCGTGTGTGTGTACGTGCGTGTGTGTACGTGTGTGTGTGTCAATCAGGGCAACGCTCAGCCAGCAGAGGTTCCAGTTGCCATGGAAACTAAACACATTGATTCCACTCCTTCAATTGCAGCGACTCTCTTTTTTTAACTCATTTGAACGTGCGCGTGAGCGTGTCGCTGTGTGCTACTCTCTTACGTCTATTCTCTCATCAACCAGAACACCTTGAAGCGAGGTCACGGGCAGCTGCCCCCCTCTGAGTGGGACTCATCGGTCGGCAGCTAGGGGTTCGTTACACTGCGCGTGCCGTCGGTGACTGAGAACATACTCGGGAAGTCTCCTGAGTATGTGGAGCTTTCTTGTATCACTGACTCTGGACGGCTACTGATAGTACAAATGGAGAGCATGTTCATGGCCGACCTAGTCTGTAATGTTTCCCTTGACAGTATCTTGAAATCCTGCATTTTAAACAAGAGCTGTTCTTTGATGGATGAATACTGTTGGTCTCTCAGCTGGGTTTCCCGTGACCTGTGTATGTTTATGTCCAACTTGAATCCCTCTCTGAGGTTCCTACCTGACACCCTTGATGTATTAGAAGCGTGTGATGGTCTAGGAGGTGAAACACCAGAGCTATCCACGACATCAACAGATCAAACCTCTCTGCTATTACTCCAAGAGGTTGCACCACAGAGAAAGTTGCCCTCCTCTGTAGGTTTGAGAAAGACTTAGTCAAAAAACCTCATTCGACCAAGCATAGGAGTCCCTTCCATCTAGGCAGAGAGTAACATTCCCTGTGATGTAAGGACAGCTATTGTTAGCTCAGCAGGTCCCCGGGTTAAGTCAGGTCTGAACAGGGGCGCCAAACGTTTAGTTCAGTGCTACATCCACAGGTCAGCATTTATCAGGTTGTGTGCCCTTATGTGGCCCAACAGGTGTATTTAAAGACATACATGACATTAAAGGAGGGCTAAGCTAGTTTTAGTTGTATTGTTGGATACAGCACACATGGGATGATGATGATGATACATACTTAAATCTCCCAAACGGCAATTTCTCTTGGACTTGGATATATTATGCAGCTTCTGTATGCACACAAATTATATTGGAGCAGACGTTCGCTGTTCATATTTCAGTTCACCCCAACATATGGTCATCAGCATATGCAAATGAGCAGCACAAATTAGCATACGGGTTAGTTAATGAAGTGGCCCGTGAAGAGCGATTGCGTTGAGCGGGACTAAGCTGCCCTTTTAATTGGCTAATGTTTCAGCCATCCCGGCAGCAGGCATCGTGGTGAGAGGGGGTTGTCATCATGGCTCCAGGGCTAGTCAGCCCCTCAGAGCTCATCACACATTAGTGTTCCGGCACAATCCGCTCGTGTTGCTGGAAGTAACAGTAACTGCTGTGATGCTCACAGTATCCCGTCCGTCGACAATCCAACAATCAAAGCGTCGTGTCACCGTCTGAGTAACTAAAACAACAATATCAGGAACAGTTTGAAGTAAAACTAAAACTAGGAGTCTGAAACATTATTTAGTATTATTTTTTCTCTTTTTATGGCTGCATTCAATAATTTTCATCTATAAGATATTCATCCATACACACATATACTGGAGCTATAGATATACCAATGTGTAAAGATGTATACCTATGTAGGCCTACTCTAGAAACAGTAGACACGTGTATGTTGTATATCAATCTATATTAATATATAGGTTAAGAGGTTGAAAATATGTATATAGAGGTGTGTTGGCATCTTTATTTAAAAATAGAGGGAGCGGGTGAGAGAGGGATAGAAAGCGAGAGAGAGAGTTCACTTGGCCCCCCTCCCCGTGTAACCCACATAACCCGATCATGATGGGGTTCTTCCTGCCATATAAAAATAGTAAGAAACGATTCCATAAACTATCCCATAACGCCATGACCTTGAAAGCTGCATCGACCCCATTTAAAGTGGTAACGGCACACTTAACCTTTCTGAACTATCAGACACCCCCACACCCCCTCTCACCCCCCCTCCCCCCCACACCCACACCACCCCCCCCCCGCGCTGACGCTCTGTGACCCCCCCGGTGGTCCTCTCTGATTGGTCACATCCTGCCGCTGTCAGTCCCCCGCCGTTTCCTCTGAGCGATGGCAACAATTAATCCGGCGTCAAATCGAAATGACCGAACTCACCTCGGCCTGAAGAATATCATACACCGTGTTTCCAAGAGCCGCCGTGGGGGGTGATACTCTGTACAGCTCGGTCTGGTGTCACCCTGTAGCTCGTTTCTATAACATACAGAGGCCGGCTGGGCGCCCAGCTCATCTGCAACCTCTTCAGTGTTATCACTTATCCAGTCGCCTATTTGTCCACCATGTTGGAGTGTGTTTATCAAAGCGATGGCGTCTCCTCAGGGCATTCCCTTCGACTTTTTTAAACATAATTCTAGAATACATTTGATGCGATACATTTTAGTCTTCAACACAAAAGGTAAGAAATCACATTTTGGATCACTTACAAAAATGCTTGTTCTTCAATCAAAGACCAATTAAGCAACAAAAAAAAAATCGAATTGTGATAAACTCAACAGTGTATGAAGTATAAACTGTAAAACAACAATACCTAGTCACTGTATTCGCTCTGGAAGCCACTTGGGATTAAAGCGTCCATTTACTAATTGGATATTTACACATGAATGTAATCTTCATGATAATCTGATACTTTATGGACTGTTTCTATTCCGGACCGGCCTGGCCAGCTGCTGTCCTCCGGTCCGAGGTTGTGATGTGGCTCCGTCAGAGTGACTCTTATGCGTCCTCTCCCCTGCCCCAGTTTGGGGACCGCGTCCGGGGAGTCGCTCCACATTTTATTCTTAGCGTTTTTCTGTCCAGGGTCGGCGCTGATGCTTTTATACGTGAGAGCACAAAGGTTGACGGGTCACACACACACACACACACACACACACACACACACACACACACACACACACACACACACACACACACACACACACACACACACACACACACACACACACACACACCCGAACACATCCCCCAGACCACCCGGTCACCACACCACATATCTGGGAGATGTGAAGAGACTGTCACAAGTACACACACACACACACACACACACACACACACACACACACACACACACACACACACACACACACACACACACACACACACACACACACACACACACACACACACACACACACAAACTAACACAAACACTCACATACACACAAACACAAACACTCACATACACACACACAGACAATCCCAGCCACCTTACCAACTCATCTAGGAATTGTGAAGTGACAGTCCCCTGTCACATTTGCGCACACACACACACACACCTTCCCCCCTCCCACACACAGGCGTGGACACACACGTGCACACACACACACATGCCTTCACACACACACATCACAGGCACTGTGTTGCCCTATAAACCCACTGCAGGGTTTGGTGCATTGTAGTCCGCTATGCAGGAGGCTGCCCGCTAAGAAAAGCTGCCTATCGATTTCCTTGATCCATTTTCCTTTCTAGCCACGGCCACGCACACAAAGACCCCCCCCCCACACACACACACACACCCCCCACCCCCACCTCCACCCCCAGCCCGCTCCACTCTGACATATAAAGACACATGTGGCGTGGCCGACACTGTGTTCTATCGTGACAGATTAGCGTGCCAGAAATAGATTACCCTTTTGTCTTTCACCACCTGCACCTCTTTCATGCTCCTCCCAGGACCCCGACTCTAGACCAGGGGGTCTCCAGGCCGGGCCGTAGGGGGGGTGGTCTGTGCTACATAGTGTATTGCTGCGTCATAACGTGGGTTGTTAAACGGTTTGAAGGTGGGATTACCCTTGATTCAGTCGCTGGTAACTTGTTACATTGCTTTTAGTTGGTGAATTTCTAGTTACATTAAATGGATGAATACGGATTCGCTATTACATTATCTTACAATGTCATGAGTGCATACCTGCTTATCCTCTAGACCTTCTGTACCTCACGCTACGGACATGCATGGGCTAAAAGTGCTGCTCATCTTCTGGCCAAACCCCTCCACACATGCAGCCTCTGTGGTCACATCCATCATAAATGTACAATACATTTTGAATTTCAAATCTTGTAAATTGCTAATTCCAAACTGAAAATGACTTGGGAGCGGCAAGTAGCCCAGTTTTGGGAACATCTGTCCCACACAAACGCATCAATCTGGTTATCTGTTTAGCCAGCCCACTTAATGCTGAGGGAAACAGTTTGCAGGCGGTCTCTCATGATTAGGCTTTCGGTGGAAGGGGGGGACAGACTGAAAGCTGGAGATAATGAAAGTCGAATATGTTTTGGTCGGGGAGCCACTGGCTTGGCACAGTGACAGCTAGTATTGTCAGGCTGCAGAAGAAATGTGAGGCACACAGAAGCACTGCTACCTATCCCCGCCCGCCAGACCCATATCCACCAACCGCCTCGCGACTGCCAAGAATGAAACTAATTACCGGAATGTGAGCGCTGTAGCTAGCAACAGCTAGCTCTCGGGCTCTAATGTCAGCGCTGTAGCTAGCAACAGCTAGCTCTCGGGCTCTAATGTCAGCGCTGTAGCTAGCAACAGCTAGCTCTCGGGCTCTAATGTCAGCGCTGTAGCTAGCAACAGCTAGCTCTCGGGCTCTAATGTCAGCGTTGTAGCTAGCAACAGCTAGCTCTCGGGCTCTAATGTCAGCGCTGTAGCTAGCAACAGCTAGCTCTCGGGCTCTAATGTCAGCGCTGTAGCTAGCAACAGCTAGCTCTCGGGCTCTAATGTCAGCGTTGTAGCTAGCAACAGCTAGCTCTCGGGCTCTAATGTCAGCGCTGTAGCTAGCAACAGCTAGCTCTCGGGCTCTAATGTCAGCGCTGTAGCTAGCAACAGCTAGCTCTCAGGCTCTAATGTCAGCGCTGTAGCTAGCAACAGCTAGCTCTCGGGCTCTAATGTCAGCGCTGTAGCTAGCAACAGCTAGCTCTCGGGCTCTAATGTCAGCGCTGTAGCTAGCAACAGATAGCTCTTGGGCTCTAATGTGGCGCTCAGCCTGCGAGGCTGAACAATGGGGAACACGTATCACATCCCGGCACCCACACACACCCTCACTGCGGGGGGGGGGGGGGGGGGGGGCGGGCTATCTCTACAGAACAATGATGAAAACAGCACTAAGGCCAGGGGGGAAGTCCTCCTTTAAGTGTGTCGTCTGGAAACTCAAAGTCTTTGGTTTGGTCTTTGTTTGAGTGGGGCTCCACCCTGAGAACCCACAGAGGGGACTAGAGTGGGATGTCACAAACATCATAGAGCTGTATGGGAGCCAGAGAGGGTCGTTGTGAGGAATCTGCTCATCCAAGGGACTTTCATAGGGACACTTACTTAGGTACTTTACTATACTGTGATGCGTGTGTTGTGTGTGCGTGCGCATGTGTGTGTGTGTTTGTGTGCTTGTGAGACGTTGAGCCCTTGAGATACGTGTGTGTGTGTGTGTGTGTGTGTGTGTGTGTGTGTGTAAGCTGCCTACCAGTTGTAGTTGTGGCTCTACTAATTGTTCATTCCCAACAACCTAATTCATTCAGAAGAAAGATAAACTTGTTCCGATCAAAATAAAACAAATGCATAATTCAAATCCTGTGTTTCCATTAATCATGTAGTAGTACACTATACCTCAAACACTCAACGTGTGTACTCACTAAAAGCCATTACTAACCATAAAAGGAGCAATTCTCACGTTCACAAAGCCAGCGTTGTCTGCTTTTTATTTTAGCATCACAGATTTCTGCACAAGTTCGCCGACCTATTTCTAATTCAGTCAGCGTCGCTCTCGTTCATTCAGAGTGCAGCTCGCACGCCTGCTTTATATAAACCGACTCTAACCCTAAGAATAGACTTCAAAACCTTCCCCGGCAAAAATGAAAAAACAATTGCGCGCTATTTTTAAACTCATCCAAGTCGGTTGCCCATGACAAACGAGAGATGCGTATCTCATATTGCATTACTGCTGCTCTGGTTTGAGCTTTCAGGATATGGCATGAGCTCTGAGGGAGAGAGAGCGAGCGGATCAATAGATTGCAGCGGTCATCAATATCATTAAAGTGAAACCCAGTGATGCGCCGTGGGTGATTCATCCTGCGAGCCGCGCGGTTCCTGTGTCAAGAAGGATTTATTTAGCCCTCACTGCTGACGCCATTTCTTGGAATAATCCGCCGGTCGGATATTAAAATAACCCAGCGTATGGAGTGTGGGTTGATGCACACTGGAGGGGAAAAATGTAATAAATGTTGATCAAACCCGGCCCTTTTCTGTGCCATATTTAGGTCAACGTATCGTAAGAGGATGCCAAGCCAAGCGCTTGTCGCCGATGTGCGACTGTGTGTGTGTGTGTGTGTGTGTGTGTGTGTGTGTGTGTGTGTGTGTGTGTGTGTGTGTGTTTTATTTAACGTGTCATAGGTCCATAAATAGAAATATCCTACTACGCTCACACGCACACACACACACATACACAGGCTTGTGTATGTGTGTGTGTGTGACATCTTACATCATTATTGCTTCTGTTTGTGCTCATCATTGTAGAACGTAATTATTTTTGCATGTGTGTATGTGTGTGTGTTATTAACATGGACAGAGAAAAGTAGCATGTGGGGTGCCACACACACACACACACACACACACACACACACACACACACACACACACACACACACACACACACACACACACACACACACACACACACACACACACAGACACGTGTACAGAGTGCATATTGCAGCATTAGTGCTGTGGTGAGTCATGGATTAAACAGAGATGGTCTGTCCTGGTTCCAGAGGCTGGAGCTTTGAAGATATCCCAGCACTGTCTCTTCAGATTCCTGAGCTGCTGAGAAGAGACGAATCGCCCTGCTCCTAACTACAGAGAGGTCCACATGTGAGTGTGTATGTGTTCATGTGTGTCCGTGTGTGAATGCATTTGCGTGTGCACGTGAATGTTCTGTTGGGTTTCTGTGCCTTCTTCTGAGTCCGCTATGCCTGGCCCCTTGTGCTTTGACCAAAAATTCCAGCTGTGTCATCAATGTCTTATTTCATGATATCCAGCAAACACCGGGTTGTTTTTAGGCTTTTGGTTCTCCGGTGATTTCTACATCACAGAGCGCAGCCACAAATACACACGTGTTCATCAGCATATCCAACGGGGGTCGGATGGCATGTTTTGAAAAACGCAGTGAGGTGTCTGTATGAAACCAGAGCCAGGCTGGAAGTATCTCCAGAAACATCCGGTTTATTTTCCACTGCAGTGAAATGTTCAGGACAGGAGCGTGGGCACACTGTTACACAACAGAAGGATTACTTCAGGTAAATAGTTAATCAACATTGTAGAACATTACAAAACGGTACAAGTGATGTAGGAATAGGATTGAAATGGATTTATGTGTATGCAAGGTATTTCACCTATGAAATACAATGCAGAAAGCATAAAAACATTTATACTCTTGTCATTGTATTCAAATGCATTTATACAAACGTTGGATCACAGCATCTGAGGCCCAAGAGTAAATTGTATTGCCAATCACTTGTACAGCGATAAAGGAAACGTGTCCCGCCACAAAGTGTTTTTGTACCACACCTTGCTTCTGATCGGAGGGCAGCTGACGGAGTGTCTTTGATGATGAATCTTGGGGGGAAAATCCTTTACTGTCCTGGTTTTCTGTTTGTTTGTTTTTTATTTTCCCCCTACTGGACATCTCTGATGAGAGGAAAGCTTTCTGTCTTCTTGTGATGATTCAACTCTGGTCGAGAGAGATAAAACAACAGCGATTCAGATCTCTCCTCTGTCTGATAAAAACCTGCAGAGGGGAATGAATTGGAGAGTAGCGTCGGTTGAAATTATAAATTCAGTCACTGCTGGGGAAGAGACAGTTGGTGTGTGTGTGTGTGTGTGTGTGTGTGTGTGTGTGTGTGTGTGTGTGTGTGTGTGTGTGTGTGTGTGTGTGTGTGTGTGTGTGTGTGTGTGTGTGTGTGTGTGTGTGTGTGTGTGTGCGCGCGCGCGTGCGTGTCAGTTTGTGTGGTAGTGTTTGATAAGGAGTCATTGTGTGTGTGTTTGTTTGTGTGTGCATATGATTAGAGTGTGTTTGTGTGTGTGCGTGTGTGTGTACTTGCGAGAGTATCTCAAGGTCACAGACTGACAGCGGACATGCAGTAGGTTTAAGAGTGTGTTCATGGTTGAGACCTATTTTTACCACCAAGTGTTCTAGGGCATGAATACCAACCGCTTTAAGGATAATTCTAAATTATATTATTACACTGCTTTGAATACAACCTGATATGAGATGACGATTATGCCATGGAAATTGTTTGCCAAATGACCATCTTTAATCAAGTTAGCTAATTGTCAGTTCATCTTATTCCTATTTCCACTAAGTTCATATTTTGGAGAAAAGTAGATTGCCTGTGCTAGAATCATGTACTCAATATGAAATTGACTACTTGAGTAGTACTTATATTATAATGTTCAAATGGAATCGATACAAATCACATCCATGTAATGTTGCACAGCCTGAAGAACAAGGAAAACCCAAACGAAACCGCAGATTTCCAACGTAGTATTTTGCGATAAGGGGGCTACATAATTCACTTTAGTCCTAGAAGAACAAAACAGCGTATTTTGATTCCGTTATGAGCAAATTACAATTAAATTATACATGCACAATAGAATAGAATGAAGAATATAATGGTAGGGTATGGAATCAAACACAATGAAGCATTCCCCGTGGGAGTGACAGCAGGGTAAACACTGATGTATAACATGAATTATGTCATGTCTCGATTCGATTCAGGCCTCCCATCAGAGGCCTGGAGTCGACACTGCTTCCACCCCCTAATTCTATCTATAGTGGTGCTGCCGTGTAACTCAATGGAACAGACCATATTACCCACAATGCATTTTGGGAGCTTCCCCCCTGTGTTAATCCCCCGGAGTTGTCTTTTCTCTTCATACAAATTAGAATTTAAAAAGTTAAATGAATCATCGCCCTAAACTAACTCATTACGCTGGGGAAATATTCTAACTGTAACTCAAAAGCCAGTGGCTAGAAGCGGAATACTAATAACCATGAGCTAGGATCGCGTCACTGTGAATATTCCCACACATACATGTGGCATTTCTTCTGTCGCCCGATTGGCTACGGTTACTGTCTGCGGATGTGAGTCGGCTGTCTCCATTGGCTCACCTGTGCATCTGCATTAAGAGTGATTTTGGTGTGCGTCACGCCAGCCAGACAACAGGAAATTAAAAGGAGGTGACTCACATGGCGATCTTCAGTGAGAATAGCCACGTCACACGTTTATCATGGAAGATGAAGAGCGTTTGATAACGGACGTCCACACGGCTAGGTGTGTCTTTAAGTAAAGCAGTAGTAGTGTATAGTGTAGCTGTGTGCTGGTTGTGACACAGCCCGGCACATCCTAGACAAACGGCTGCTTTGTATTCCTCCAGAGGGGGTCGTCCACCTCACGGGGGGGTGGGGGGCACTGCCCATGAAACGCAGACACACTGGCCGCCTTCATCCTGGACCCAGCTCTGTTTACCCCCCAGGGCTACAGTGAAGGTTTCCTCTGTTCTGTTTCTCTCTGCTCTCTTTCCTTCAGAATGGTTTGCTTTTTTCAGCTTAAGGGATATGTTCGCAATATGTCACGCAAGGCCCTGCTTTGGATATTAGGACAGCAGTTGGGGATTTAGACTCCCAGCTTAAAGGTACTGGTTTGATTCCCAGTGTCCACAATGTACCTGTAGTCTTCCATATAGAGCAAGATGGCCTCACCCCTACTGCTCCTCAAAGATAGGTTTCTTGATAAGTAGTTAGGGTTTTTGTTGCACACATTTACTCATTTCTGTCTCATTTCTGTCTCTCTCTCTCTCTCTCTCTCTGTCTCTCTCTCTCTCTGTCTCTGTCTGTCTCCGTCTCCGTCTCTCTCTGTCTCCGTCTCTCTCTGTCTCTGTCTCTCTCTGTCTCCGTCTCTCTCTGTCTCTGTCGGTCTCCGTCTCTGTCTGTCTCTGTCTCTGTCTCTGTCTGTCTCCGTCTCTCTCTGTCTCTCTCTCTGTCTCCGTCTCTCTCTGTCTCTGTCTCTGTCTGTCTCCGTCTCTCTCTGTCTCTTTCTCTGTCTCACTCTGTCTCAGAGATCAAGCTTCAGGTATGTGGGAGCAAGTGTGTGTGTGTGTGTGTGTGTGTGTGGTGTTTGTAAATCTGTGTATGTGGGTTCTTTATAGGTTTCGAATGCTGACTTGAGTGCAATCCACAGTGAACTGTGATTTAGTTAAATCTACACAATAAAATCTTTCATAAGATTAAAATACAATCAATATGAACATCAGGCAACCCCAAGTGGTTGGGAAACACTGTTGTAGGTACTATTTTTTTTTTACTTAAAATCTTCCTAAATTAATGTAATTGTATGTTTATGGATGCCAAAGGCATGTTCTCCAGCAGAGAGTGAGGAAGACGGAGTGAGGAGGGATTTCAACCTCCCACGACCCGTCCAGTTGTGATTAAGAGCCATGGCAGTGTTTGTTCTGCCCACACACACGATTGTCTCTGTGTGCGAGTGTTTGTGTGTGTGTGTGTGTGTGTGTGTGTGTGTGTGTGTGTGTGTGTGTGTGTGTGTGTATTTGTGTTTGGCATGTATGTGTGTGTGTGTGTTTGTCAGCCTGCCAGTCAGTGCAAACAGACATGAGTCCACACACCACGCTCACCTCTGTCTTCATCGGCTGACGTTGAGACACACAGCGTAATTAGGACTCTCTCTCTCTCTCTCTCTCTCTCTCTCTCTCTCTCTCTCTCTCTCTCAGGGCGGCTCTGCCGTTGGCGGTGCCAACGTATCATCTCTCCCTCTCCTTATTAACGAAGTAGGAGCTCATTACCAGGAGGCGCCAGACGACAACACAGACTTTTACTTTCACGCTCCGTTCAATTTCACACCGCAGGACTTTCATTCGCCGCCAAGTAATGGGGGAGATTAAATATGTTTGGGAATACATGTCGCCAAATAAAAACAAAGCTTATTAGGTCCCCGTAGAGATAGAATATTCCCTCACACTTAATAGAATAACCTTCCCACATGCCGTATCCGTATACATAATACATGCAGGGACTGTTCACAATTCTTTACTATGCGTTCTCCTCACTGTTCCCTCCCCATCCTTCGTTCAAACCGTTATTAACGTGTACAGAGTCAGGGGTCGTTAGAGCAGACAATGTTCTCCCGCTCCAGACGTCGGCTCCCTGCGGCTCTTTCACTCACACACTCTTCATGCACTTCCTCTTCTCTGCTGCTGTCTATTTTTTAGTCAGTTCTCTCTCTCTCTCTCTCTCTCTCTCTCTCTCTCTCTCTCTCTCTCTCTGTCTCTGTCTCTGTCTCTGTCTCTCTCTCTCTCTCTCTCTCTCTCTCTCTCTCTCTCTCTCTCTTTGACTCTCTGTCTCTCTTTGACTCTCTGTCTCTCTTTGACTCTCTGTCTCTCTTTCGCTCTCTGATATTCTCCCTCTCTTTTTCCCTCTCTGTATGTGTGTCTCTCTCACACACTCTCTTTTCTTACACACATTTTTTCTCACACTCTCTCCCACAAACACTCTCTCTCTGTCCGTCTCTCTCTCTGTGTGTGTGTGTGGGTGACTATTTCTCTCTCAACCTCACACATTCTCCCATACCTCAAACACTCTCTGTTCCTCTCTTTCACACACTCACCCCCACACACACAGTATCTCTCTCTCGCTCGCTCTCTCTGTGGTGATGCTTGTATTGTGTTATATTTATGGGTTGAATAACTTTACTCTGGTGATGCAGAGCACTGCGGGCGAGGGATCCTCGTCAGAGAGAGAGAGAGAGGGAGAGAGTGAGAGAGAGGGGGAGAGAGAGGGGGAGAGGGAGAGGAGAGAGGGAGAGGAGAGAGAGAGAGAGAGAGAGAGAGAGAGAGAGAGAGAGAGAGAGAGAGAGAGAGAGAGAGAGAGAGAGAGAGAGAGAGAGAGAGAGAGAGAGAGAGAGAGAGAGAGGGAGAGAGAGAGAGAGAGACCATGCATATATAAACAACAATGAATATATTTTCTTTATTTTTCTCTCTCGCTCTCATTCCCTCTGATTGCGTAATGCTCCGGCCCTGAGGGAAGGCAAGTCCTGTGAACGACTACTGCGACTGTTTGTTGTGTTTTGATATCGATTCATCATTCAGGAGGAGAGCTCTCTGGAGCCTACCTACATCACCAATTATCACCAGGTTTATCTGCATATCGCTCATTAAAAGTCTAACCCTCTAACCCTAACCCTCCTCGTTAAGTAGCGTGGTGTGTGGGGGGGCTTAGCGTCGGCGGGGGGGGGGGGTACAGACGCTGCTCGAGGAGGGGAGCGTCACGATCAAACAGGATGTAGATCCTGATTTGGTGCTCGCTCTGTTGCAGTGGAGGTCGGGCTACCATCACCGAGCCCTTCAGAGTGTGTACATTAACGTGTTTATTGTAGCTCAGTCTGATCCCTGGAGGCCGTTACTCGCTCTCCAACGCTAAATGAAGGCTCTACCTGACATCTGTGTGCGCTCCTCTTCACTGAACTCTCCGGAGTAGTGACAGACATTACAGCAGCCACAAATGGTATTCATAGATATGGTGACTTAGTTGCATGCCGAATACGATGCATTTAGTTGTTTTTTAAAACTGCTAATTGGCATTGGGGGGTAAAACAACAACATTGCAAGGCTAGATGGAATCGGTAACGTGTCCCGTGGAATCCGGTTTGATCCTCGAGGATTTGATTGGATCAGGCTTAATTGCCTCAAGATGCAAAGCAGCTGTTCGTTAACCTGTTGCAGGCTTCTGGGCCGCAGAGGAAGCAGCGCGGTATTATGGGATGTAGTGGTTTAACTGTTGGACTCGCCAGGGTGGACCTGTTGTTGTCAGGCACGCAACATTGCTAATAAACATCACCTTTTATCACACTTTACCTTAATTTATGTTAGTGTCATTGAGGTTAAGCAACGGGTTTTCCAAGAGAGACTTGGATCGCAGCATCACACACTTTTCAAATAAGGCTGTCTTACAATGATGAGGACGACCTGATTGAGAGGTTCTGAAGCAAAAGGTAAACTGTTGAACAATAGTCAACCAGACATACCCTGTGGGGCCAAACAGTGTATGTTGTGGGATCCTCTCATTGTTCCCTGGTTCATGTCTTTTCTTTCATTTTATTCATGCTGCCAGCCGATGTTGATGTTGGCCAAAGGGGAACTATCACCAATGGCTATTTTGAAGTTTAGAGAACTGCTTCATAGCGTGTAAGCGCGGTTAGTTGGATCACCGACCGAGAACTGACACCTGTCCAATGGCGTTGGTGGTTCCACTTTCCCCGATTTTCACGGAAAACAGAGTTGCTTCGCAGACCTTGACATTTTCACAGCAATGTTTTCACCCCTAAACACACTTGCCTGTGTGTCCGCTGCGACATAATTGCATTTTTTGCATCAACAAACCGGGGATTATATCCACCGGCAAACATCTAGCTCCTCCACTCCTGACATTGGCTTTAGAATCATGCTCACTAACTAGGCTGCTAGGTTAAGGCACTACGTAGCTATGTTAAGGAGCTTTTCCGCTTCAGGCTTTGTATTTCAGACTTCCAGTTGCTGTGGGCTCTCTCTTCCTGGCCTATACATCTCTCTGATTAACCTTTAACAGCGCGAGCGCCGTACGCTCCCGGTTATGCTAATACTTACCAAACATACTGAAGGCATGGCGCTACAATAGCAGGCATTCTATGAATAGATCACCTTTACCATATCCACTCCAGGCATATTACCTATGAAGTACCACTTATTATAATATGGTATATCCGATGTTGGGGAGAATGTGAAGTGGTTTAAGTTGGAGTAGCCTGGGTTATTATTCACACCCAGTTCAAGTATACAATAGTGTATCAAGACAATCATTCTGTGAGCAAGTCATAAAAACAGGGCTACACTATTTAAAACGTCCTTGTTGACCAGTCAAGATGGTTATTGGACTTGATGATAATTGTCTGGTAGCCTATAGATAAGATAATAAAATAATGAAAAATACAGCATTTAGTTATTTCAAATCCACATAAATCGTATATAAAGCATTACCCTTTGCTAACACATCACTGAAGTATGCTGTATCGCACCATCGTTATTCCATACAGGCTGCTGAGCCAATCAGGACCTCCGAATTAATGTCTAAGCCAATAGAAGGGGGCGTTGGACATCCTTTTTGGCTGAGAGAGCACAGAAAACATGTTCTAAAAATAGAC
This sequence comes from Gadus morhua, assembly GCF_902167405.1. Classification (NCBI taxonomy): domain Eukaryota; kingdom Metazoa; phylum Chordata; class Actinopteri; order Gadiformes; family Gadidae; genus Gadus; species Gadus morhua. The sequence continues at coordinate 16,792,223 of NC_044066.1, read as the reverse complement.
CAGCATGTAGAGGATATGACGTTATGACTGCGTACATTCCTTCAGTTTTCTTACCGTCGTCCTCACCTCCTTAATAAGGGTTCTGAAGGCGTGCATCAGGCATAACAAGATGATCTATCTCAATCCCGTAAACCCGTATAATCCTGAATCTTCACAAGACTCATTATTAGCTGACCTTGAGAGTTATATTAATATACTTCTTGACAATTTGATTCTGCTATCTTTTGAATATTTTCTGACAAGATATTCGAAAGAATTCAGCCACTTTTAAATCAAAACCCATCAAAATGTGCCTGCAGTAGGGCAGTAGCGATCCCTCCGTGGTTCTGAGGGTTTGGTATTGTTCATAGTCTTTTTATCATTGCGTCGGGTTTCACTTTGGCACTAACTTTGGCTAAGTCTTCGTCATGCCAAGTCCTGTACTGAAATCGCTACCGATACACCCAGTTGGTCTTGCCTGTTTTATTGCATGTCTATCAAAAGTATCTGACGGCAGTTTCATCCCCATTTGAAAACAACTCCAAAAAACTCCAGAAAAACATCCACCTTAATGCGCAATATTCTTAGTGGGAGAATTCATGATGTTTAAAGAGGACTCTACAATTTATAGCCCTGCTAGGAGTGTTGGCATCACAGTTTGCCAAAAGGATTCTGGCAAACATTGGAAAAACTCAGCAGATTAGAAAGAAACTGTGTGAAAAATTGCAAATCAGGAGAAAGTACAATATTTATATTATTATATTATAAAACCGACCTGATGTTGAGCACTGAGGTTTTACAACGCTGTAAAATAATTTCAGCCTGTATTATTTATGAGAGAGGGAGAGAGGGAGAGAGGGGGAGAGGGAGAGAGGGAGGGGGAGGGAGGGAGGGAGAGACTCAGAGTTATCCAGACAAGTGATGCATCCGTCAGTGTAGCCAGTACAACACTGGCCACAGCTCTCTGTATAACTCCTGTTGAGGATTGTATTAATCGTCTTCGTCCTTTTATTGACCAAACACCTTCATCGCTCCAAGGCTGCTGAGGAGTTGATCAAACGATTGATATGTTTCACCTTCCTCCTGTTCCCACCCTCCTCCTCCTCCCGGCCAGACCTTTGCCTCCGCCCCCTGTGGTTCTTCAAGGAATTGATCAACGGAGGTTTGTGTTAGCATCAAGTGGTCCTTCTTTTGTCTCACTGGTCAACAACAGATCACCCCCCCCCCCCCACTGTGAGGTGAAGGAACCCTTTCCCTGCCTCTCGCCCCTCCCTGCCGTTTCCGTATCTCGGACCCCCACTTTGAGTTGATGAACATGTTTAACCTTCATGTTGTCGCGCCCCCCCCCCCCTGCCCCACATCGGGGCCTGTCCCTCCACCTCTCTTGAGGAGTTGATTGATCAGTCCGTGTGTATCACAGCCCGCCGACGCATCCGCCTGGGGGTTTGTGATTGGCGTGATTTGAATAACAGTAACCCGATAGGGATGAGTTGGTTAGACCCTTTTGAATGTTAATGGCTAATGATTGGAGGTCTCTGATAGCCCCGCCCAGAGAACAATGATGGGAGAGCACGCGGGAATCACGCAGAAAGGCAGAAGTTAAGTAAACATGGAAGGAATGTGGTGGAAGTTTTGGGTGAGCCTACAAATAAAGGTTTGAACGTGAAGCATCAACTCAGCGTTCAGCTTGAGAGAAACAGTCTTGGAAACATGCACCGTCATCAGATCATTACTCCTACATCCCCCATATCCATAGGGGATATGATGCAGTCATGTACCATTCACTCTTCAGTCATTTAGTGGACACTTTTAAAATAAAGCGACTTCGAGTCACCAAACTATTTTGGACACGTGTCATTGATGAGCCGGTAGGGCTGAGGCCTCTTGCTGAGGGAACAGGTAGACTGTGGTCATCGTGGTGCCACCAGGTACACTGTGGTCATCGTGATGCCACCAGGTACACTGTGGTCATCGTGATGCCACCAGGTAGACTGTGGTCATCGTGGTGCCACCAGGTAGACTGTGGTCATCGTGATGCCAACGGGTACACTGTGGTCATCGTGATGCCACCAGGTACACTGTGGTCATCGTGATGCCACCAGGTAGACTGTGGTCATCGTGATGCCACCAGGTAGACTGTGGTCATCGTGATGCCAACGGGTAGACTGTGGTCATCGTGATGCCACCAGGTAGACTGTGGTCATCGTGATGCCAACGGGTAGACTGGTCATCGTGATGCCACCAGGTAGACTGTGGTCATCGTGATGCCAACGGGTAGACTGTGGTCATCGTGGTGCCACCAGGTAGACTGTGGTCATCGTGATGCCACCAGGTAGACTGTGGTCATCGGGATGCCACCAGGTAGACTGTGGTCATCGTGGTGCCACCAGGTAGACTGTGGTCATCGGGATGCCACCAGGTAGACTGTGGTCATCGTGGTGCCACCAGGTAGACTGTGGTCATCGTGGTCACAATCCTGAATCTGAGCTGCATGCCTAGGTAAATGTCACAGGGCCAGATGTACAGAATATAGCTTGTGTGGCTTTATGATGACCTACACACCCCTGTTCAGAGGGTTGTGTGGTTATTTATAGACCTTCACGGAGTCCTCCACCTTTACTTTACAATAACTATCCAACAGTGAGTGTGTGTGTGTGTGTGTGTGAGTTTTTGCTACCTCTAACCCACCCTCTAGCCCTCTCTCCCTCACTCTCTCTTCCCGTCTCTCGCCCACACTTACCCATTCTCTTGCCCTTTAACTCACTCCACCCCTCTCTCTCCCCCCCCCCCCCCTTTCTGTTGTACCCAATCCCGCTCGCACAATTTAACCGACCTCTGCGCACCTCTGATAAGAAACCTTGACTGCCCTTCTCACTCTCTCTCTCTCGCTCTCTCGCTCTCTCTCGCTCTCTCTCTCTCTCTCTCTGAGGGGAAACCATGGATACATACCAGAATCACACCATGCAGTTAAATCCCCCTCCCCACTGCTGGACCACTCTGCTAACGCTGGTCTGGTATTTGCCCGGCTCTAACCAAATGGAAGGTTTCCTGCTCATAATTGCAGCTCTAAGCCAAACACAAGACCAAGGGATTTGGCTTGGCAGCAAGGGAAAGAGATAGGAAATGCCAGAAAAGACAAAAGGGAAGAAACACACACACACACACACACACACACACACACACACACACACACACACACACACACACACACACACACACACACACACACGCACACACAGTCTCCTACACATTTTTGTGTCTCACATGTGTGTGTATGTGTGTGGCAGCGATGGCTGGTATAGTTTGTGTGTTTGTATGTGAACACACGCGCACACTGCACAGCTCCTTGCTAAGTCTGAGTCATTGCAGCCACATTTATGGAGGTTGTGCTGGGAAAAAACTAACAAGACACATAAGACAGATCGGATGATGAGATGATTCCATTCAAGCTTGATGAGTAAAGGGGAGGTGGGGGCGGGGGGTATCTGCACACGCACACACACACACACACACACACACACACACACACACACACACACACACACACACACACACACACACACACACACACACACACACAGCCTCCTATATGTGCAATGGATTCCATCTGACCCAGAACCTAGCCTCGATGTGACGTGTAACTCATCCCTGTTGACCGCGCCCCTGACCAGTCCATGACATAATAATAATAATAATAATACATTTAATTTCGAGGCGCCTTTCAAGACACCCAAGGTCACCTTACAGAGCATATAGTCATCATAAATCGTTAAAAAAAAACAAGAAATTGTGGAAAAAATAAATAAATAAATAAACATAATGAATAAAAAATAAAAAATAAATAAAACAAAAACAAGACAAAACAAAACAAACAAACAATCACGTTAGACGTTGTGTGCGAGTTTGAACAGGTGAGAAACTCGCACACAACATGTTGAACATCATTGAACATCATCCCCACGGCGAACGGGGCTCTGCTCCGGGTTGCTGTTCCTCTGTGAGTTCATGCGCTGACGTCTCGCGTACGGTACGTTCAGCACCGAGGTGTGGGGAGGGGGGGGGGGGTATGGGCGTGTGACAGGGGTCTGGGGAGGAGCTCCCTCACCTGGGGGGCCGACGCCCCCCCCTGATGGACGCGACGGGCCGAGGACAGGGCGGAGGGAGGCTGTGATTGGGCCGCCAGCGGGGGCCATCATCAACAGGTCAATGTCGCCTCTAGTGACGCATGAAGCAGCTCAGCTGTCTGGCGTCAGGGCCGCTGCCCTCCTCCTCCTCCTCCCCCTCCTCCTCCTCCTCCTCCACTGCCGCCCGTCCCTCTGAAGGAACAGTGGGCGAGCGGCGGAGGAAATGGGAAATCGTTTTGGAGTGCGGCCGCTGTCTATAATAATACATCAACTAAACGAAACGGGGGAGGTGTGTGTGTGTGTGTGTGTGTGTGTGTGTGTGTGTGTGTGTGTGTGTGTGTGTGTGTGTGTGTGTGTGTGTGTGTGTGTGTGTGTGTGTGTGTGTGTGTGTGTGTGTGTGTGTGTGTGTGCAAGCGGCATACAGGGCAGGTGGAGAGTGAAGAGCATGATGGTGTGTGGTGACTCAGCCTGTTAGGACTCATCCTCTCTCTCTCTCACTCTCACTCCCACTCTCTCTCTCCCACTCTGTTTTCTGTCTCTGTCTCTGTCTCTGTCACTCTCACTCTCACTCTCACTCTCACTCCCACTCTCTCTCTCCCACTCTGTTTTCTGTCTCTGTCTCTGTCTCTGTCCCTGTCTCTGTCACTCTCACTCTCACTCTCACTCTCACTCCCACTCTCTCTCTCCCACTCTGTTTTCTGTCTCTGTCTCTGTCTCTGTCACTCTCACTCTCACTCTCACTCTCACTCTCACTCCCACTCTCTCTCTCCCACTCTGTTTTCTGTCTCTGTCTCTCAGTCATTCACTGTCTTGAGCTCTCCTTAAACACACACACACACACCTTAAAGACCTGGTTACAAACCTAAAGGTTGGTAAAGTGGTGCAGCAATTACGGTACATTTCTGGAAACTTCATGGCAAATTGTGCATTGGAATATTGACCTTGAGAATGTTGGAGATTGGACCAGTATTTATGACAGCATATCAAAAGTAGATTTAAATTATTTAAATATGTGTCAAATATGAAAAAAACTCAACTACCGAGGAATTCAGTTCAACATCCAACCTACACTGTGTATTCTACCATTAAAATGTCGCTGTAATTTTTCATTAAGAATGGGACTTTTATTTTGGAAGGGTGTGGGTTGGTGTTATAACAGAAAGTATGTTTTCATTATAATGTTGAATGAGGCTTTAAAGGGGAACTTAGGGATGACATTTAATATCAGTTTTTCCAGTTTCCATTGATTGGTTGCAAAGAATCCCATACAATTCTCACAACTCACAATGTTGAGTTAAAAGTTGTCATTTGTGTAGACACTATATATCTGTGCATGCCTGCTTATAACAGAATTATGTCTGCAAATGATACGGTAAATACAAATGGTGAAAATATCTCAACATTGTATTTATTTATTTAAATTGTTTATTTCAGATAACTCCAGTTAATTTCCATGGAAAGTCTTCA
>NC_044066.1:16750023-16756272 GCF_902167405.1 Gadus morhua | reverse complement strand
AAATGCTAAACCCGATTTGGTCCCACTGCTACAAGCGTACAAGTTGTCTGACTAGAACGTATGTCTCCGAGGTAGCTTAGCTAATAAAGTCCTCCTACCCAAAAATAATGAAATCCTCCTTTTGACATGGTCTGTATTACAACCTGCCCTCAGGGTCTGTGTGTGTCTGTGTGTGTGTGTTTGTGTGTGTGTGGGTGGGTGTGTGTGTGTGTGTGTGTGTGTGTGTGTGTGTGTGTGTGTGTGTGTGTGTGTGTGTGTGTGTGTCATACAATAATTCTGGTGTTTCTTCAAAGGTTTTGTTTGCAAATATTAGATTATATTTCAATGACTCAATTACATCTTGGTTCTGTGGGGAAAAAAATCATTATATTCACAATCACAGGACGTTTATTGAACAGCAGAAAATTGGCTATAAAAAGAATGCAACAAGCTTCAGCTATCAGTTATAGTTTATAGCCTAGTTAACAAAACATAACAAAATATACAATTAGAATCGGTAATTCAATCAACTCAAACATTACAGATGGCTGCTGGGGCATCGTCTCCTTAAATACTGAGGCCTCGTGGTTCGTCTCACTCTCGTGACGGACGCTACGACGGCGTTATTGCATCTGCTCGGACTCCAGTCAGAGCCCAAGACTTGTCCTCCCCCTGGACACGGGGCAGCCTCCGGGGCGGACTACCACACATCTGGAGCCGGCTGGCGTTTAATCAACGGCCGCGGCGGCCAAGGGCACAGCCCACGATGAGGCCGCCACTGATGATTCATCAATCACTGTCGGCTGTAAAACTTCCAATCAGAGGGACCTTGTCCGTGTCACGCCCAATCATATTGACGGGCATTCTTCTCCTCTTCCTGTTTCCCTGACGACTGAGGCTGACATGAAGTTAAATTTCCGGCCTGAGAGAAATCCGTCACGTATCGCGTCTGCGATCACCTTTTTTTTCCCACACCTAACATTTGCTTACGCGTATGATGGTGCTTTAGAAGTGATTCATTTTTCCTATTTCCTTTAATTATGACGATGAATCACTTTGTTTCAAAGGCAGTGGAGAACTCAGATTCTGCCCCAGAGGACGCATGGATATATATGGATCCAGTGCAGTGCTGATTGCACGCTTTTACCCCAAAACAGAAAAAAAGGAAATTGTAAATACATATTTAAAATTGATGAATCCATGCATTTTTTATTACTTAGCAATTTATTTCCTACCCACCCAGAGCTCCCCTCCCCTCGGCCTCCTCCTCTGTTTCATTAAACCCCCCCTCTGACATTTCAACGCCCCTCTCTTAATTCCCGCGCGTGGCGTCCACGTCACTGTGACGGCGTGTGTGTCGCCCCGTGTGTCACCCCAGCTCCACACGCGGTAATGAGTTGCAGCGATCCCTGGCCGGCTCGGGGCTGAGCGCGCAATCAGGGCGAGTGGACGAGGATTCAGGGCGGCTGTTGGCCGTCACAGCCCGGAATAATCTAATGGTGCTCTGGTGCCATGAGTGTGGGGAGATAAGATAGCGCACGCACGCACGCACGCACGCACGCACGCACGCACGCACGCACGCACGCACGCACGCACGCACGCACGCACGCACGCACGCACGCACGCACGCACGCACTCACACACACATACTCACACACTCACACACACACACACACACACGCGTACTGTAGACACCCAGATGAGTCTGTTGGCTATCTTCTGTGTGCATTGTGGGACGTGCTCTCTGACGTAGAGAAGTTTATGAAGTATACTTATGGCTGAATCAAACGAATGTATAAACATTTATATTCAAAGCCCATTGGTAAGATTTCGAGGGAAACGGAGGGACAATGGGCACATACTTGATCTGAAACATCTCCAGGACCATATAATGGATGTTTGTTCTCCTACCGGTCAGGCAGAACTGAACCCCTCATCCGTCATGGAGGTTGTGCTGTCGATGGCCGTGCCATCGACAGCACAACCTCACAAAGCCTTTACTTGAATGTACGTTTAAAACGCAGCGCCCATCCCGAGGCTTGACTTGTCCTGTAGCCTCATCGCCCCGGCCTGCAGGCTGACGTCAGGCCTAGTGTGGAGGGGACAGCCCTCCGGCCTCCTGCTCCTCTAGCTGGATGGTCTGGATGACCTCTGACCTCTCCCTTAATCCTCTCCGTGGCTGCTCCATCCCCCGCCCTACTTTCAATTCTCTGTCACACATGCACACACCCACACAGACACACAGAACAAGCAATAAAGATACACACAAACACTTGGTCACTACTGGTGTCTAAAAACACACGTGAAAACCTTTGCCTTTTACAACTATTTGTCCCGGGTTGGTCAAATGTCTGGCATTCACTTGTTGAAAACAGTATGTTACATTCCTTTAATATGGTACGTTCCTTTGTGCAAAATATTATCCATGTTGGTACTTTATACTCTCTGATAGGCTGTGTGGATACAGAAGTGAACGTTGTTTGGATTGATCTAAAGCTCAGATTACCTCCTAATTGTTATATCGCTCTCACTCTCTCTCGTAAGCTCTCTCTCTCTCTCTCTCTCTCTCTCTCTCTCTCTCTCTCTCTCTCTCTCTCTCTCCCTCCCTGCGTGTTTATATACCTGTGTATCTACATACTTCTGTCACCAACATAAGCACATGCTCATAGCATAAACACATTTGTCTAAACCTGCTCTCAGTCACGATGAGTCATATTTAATCGTTATTTTCTCTCCCTCATCTCTTCTGGGCCGATTCCGTCTCTCTCTCTCTCTCTCTCTTCCTCTCTCTTTTTCTCACTATCTCGTTCTCGATCACTCTATCGTTTCCTCTCTCTTGCTTTGGCAGACACATGTATTTAGCAATCCACACCAAGTCAAATCCTTACAGGATTTCCACAGTATAGTATATATATATATATATATATATATATATATATATATATATATTTGTGTTTTAATAAATTTGTTTAACAAAGACAGCTTTTTACTTAAAAACAGACTTCAATCCACAACTCCCTCATAAAGGCAAAGTCATGAGCTGAATAAACTGAAGGCTGCTTTGGTTCAGCCGTTTGTAAAATAGAGAAATAGGTTGAGAAGACGACGAAGAAAGAGAATATATATAGCAACCTCCCCACCCCCACACACACACACACACCCTCTCCTGTCCCCCATTCACCCTCACACACACACACACACACACACACACACACACACACACACACACACACACACACACACACACACACACACACACACACACACACACACACACATACACACACACGCACACACAACACGCACACCACACACAAAACGCACACACTTACACAAATTCCCTCACACACACACACACACACACACACACACACACACACACACACACACACACACACACACACACACACACACACACATACACACACACACACACACACACACACACACACACACACACACATATACTCATTCACACACACACACACACACACACACTCGTCTCACACACACAGACACACACACACACACACTCAGAGCGACCCTGTTTTCCATCTGTCACACTTGCTCATGGCCCCAGTGTCGTGTGTCTAACTCTGGTCATTGATTGCTACTGTAAGGTGGGAGGCCGGGTCGGGTTACCAGCGCCTGCTGTAGAGAGGAGCTCGGAGCCCGGACACAGCAGCTGTCTGCACACACACAGGCCTGCTTTGTTGAGGGGGGTGGGGGGCTCTTCCACACACGGCGGTGATATTCATCTGCAAGGACAAAATATCTCTCCAACGTGGCCCATTGAATCAGCTCATTTCGTTCCAACTTTTGATGATGATTTATTGTTTTCATCTGCTGCATTTTTATAAAAAAGGTTGAAATAATTTAAATGAACATGACCTTTTGATCAAGGAAAATCTGGCAGTAACGAGTGAGCTTAAGCAGACCGGTTTGGCAGGTTTCTGTCAACCTGAAAGCAGTCGCTGAGGAGGTTATGTGAACATATGAATGAACTCAGGGCCAGCCTGGTAGGGCCTTATGAGGACGGGATCCTAAGGTCCTGGTCGGCGCATCCCACCGGGAGTTACGCCCACCCTGGTCACTCTGACCCGCTGATCTGAGGGCCAGCGTCCGGCGACGTTACAGCAGAACTGCTGAGCCCTAGCTGGAGACCGAGACCTGCCAGGGCCCGTGTTACAACTGGTTTCATTTTCCGTCACAAAATATTCATTCACACAAATGACACTCAGTTGTGTGAGGCGATGACGAAGAAGTGTATTTCCACATTCCATTTTTATGAACCCTCAACAGATAGACCGAGACGCTGTTGGCCGTTAACAGCCAATCACACGCTCACACCGCCGCCTCGAGCTACACGATAGGTCGAAACAAAAAGGACTAGACATGACGGGAAACGCCCATTGACCCGGATCTCAGTTCATCTGCTTTAACGTTTTGGATTATTAATCTTATGTCTGATTCTTGAGACTCGCAGCTACTGTCGTTTTATTGCGGTGCCACAGGTCGTCGCTCGTTGCCGATTGGTTTGGAACGTGATGGAGCTCAGCTGCAGCCGTCATGGCCGCCATCTCCTAAGGAAGGGCTCGGCCTCTCGTGGTAGGGGCGAGGAAGAGGGAGGAGGAGGAGGAGGAGGAGGAGGCCTGGGAGGAGGTGGTGGGTGGAGGGGTGCCGTTGGACCCAAGTCACCGTGTCCAGGGGCGTCAGGTTACCCACGGGCTCATCCATTATTGCTGCCCCTCATCTAATATGAATACACAGGTACAATACCGCCCTCACCCCCACCCCGGCCCTCCCCCGCCGCCTCCGCCTCTCAGCGCCACGGAGACCTTCTCGTCAAGCCATGACCTACATGAACGCACTGGGGGGGGGGGGGGGGGGGGGGTGAAGGAGGGAGGGAGACATGGAGGCAAGCGGGGTTTCGGTGGAGGAGGGAAGGTGGGAACGTTTCGGCGGCGGAAAGGAGGAGAGGAGGGGGAAAGGGCGCGGGGTAACGGAACGGCGTGGGCGGCCGAGGAGAAGACAGCCAACCACATGCCGTGGAAAAAGCATCAATCCTCCCGCGCCAAGTTGTTTATTTAATGTTTCCTTCGCACATCAAACCATATAAGGACACCCCTCCCCCCACTAGCCTGCCGTCTTGCACGAGCCCCGGACGATCCACACAATCAGAGTACTGCCTTTTAATGGGAGCAACCGCTGCGATGATATCTGGAGGAATTAGGCCCATCCGCTCCCATATCCACCAGGCCGCATTAGCTCACAGATAATGGCTGCGAGGATGACTCACAGCGTCTGGTTCAAGGTCTGTGCATCGGCGTCTCTCCCCTCTGTTCCCTTTTATAGCAACGGGCACCGAGGGGAGAGGAGGCCCTGGGGAACGCGGTTTAATCACCGGTGACCTGCGCTTGACAAGCCAGAGGCTCGTTGTTTGACAAAGGGAAGTAAACTGAAAGGATCCGAGGTTCGGTCCAAAGTCTGCAGCACATCAAACGTCCTGGCTCGTGTTTGTCAACCAGACCTTTGGCAGGCGAGCGAGGGCCAGCCATGCTCAAGCTTTTGCTCGGTCGTCGGCTAATGCTCGGTGCAATAGCCGTTCGGGACGGACATGTTCTGTGTATCTATGATCACAAGGACAGACACACGTCTTCTAGTCGTCGTTGCTGAACCAGCAGGACCCCTGCCAAGAAGTGCAAACTTCTCTAACGCAGTCTTTGCTTGAAACTCCACTTGATTGATAAACTTTATTGAAAATAGCACAGCGACGCTCCGTGTTGGCCAAGTCTTATTTGGAGTGTCTTTGGAACTAGGACTAGGATCTAGGTTAAGGCTTAACTAGGCTATGCCACCGCACCGACGGGTTTGACATCACATGGTCAACCTAAATAGAATACATCAAAGTGATGACGCCACCCCCCCTAACCTAGACGTTCAGTCTCATCCAGACCGCCACTTCATGTTCTCCGTGATGTGATGAACGCGCTTGTTTTATACCGCTGTCCAATTAAACAATTTATGTTACACGAGGTCGTGGATTTCAGGAGCCAACGTGTAAACAAGAACGGTCGTAATTCAACCCGCTCTTCAGCGGAACGGCTAAAATAATGTTTTTCGGAACATTTAAGGGGGGAATAAATGGCTCCATTGTAATCTCATCTTTGTGGCTCGTTTCATAAATCCCCCCCCCACCGTTTAACACTGGCGCTTGTGCAGCTTGGATCAGGCATCTGTCATTGCAGTATTTCTGCTAAGTGCTGCGGC
>NC_044066.1:16647523-16740023 GCF_902167405.1 Gadus morhua | reverse complement strand
TGAAACATTGCCCTATACACACACACACACACACACACACACACACACACACACACACACACACACACACACACACACACACACACACATAAACACACACACAAACGCATACACTCACACAGACTGTTTTGGAGGGTTCGGATGGGAACCATCGACTCACTTGGGAACTTTTGGTATTACATTTTTAGCAGCAGCTCTAGCACTCTGTTCTCTGCGTTTGTGTCTCGCTGTCTGCGTCTCTCTCCGCTTGTGAAGTCGTGATTGGGAAATCATAATTGACATGGTGCGTGAATAAAGTCTATGTCATTTCAGCACTTCACCTCATCTTAAATAAACAACCTTGTTTTTGCTTGTTCTTGCCTTCCCTCTCGATCTTTCTCTTCGTCTCTCGCACTCTCCCTCATAAGGCGTCCAAGATGTGATGTGAATGTACAAGGTCACGATCACTTTGAACTTTTCCCCCTACTATACAAAAAGTGTGTGCTGCCTAAATACCTCTGTGTGTAGGATGGTTAATAATGAATCCCATTATGTATGAACAGCAAGTAGCGCTATTACATCGGGCTTATCTGAACCTCGCCTGGTTCTGTTTATCATCTACCCACACGTAGGCCCTATGTGAATGTCCAACCGGGGTCAACATGTTTAGTCGTAAAAACCCATGACCTGCTGTCATGACCATAGGTCAGTGATGTCTGATTTAAGGACCCCTGGCAAGAAATGGGCCTTAGTCATGAATATTCATGTTGAATTGGCATATCAGGAACATATTAAAGATGTGTTCCACCATATGCTTTCAACTGCCTATCCTTGCATTGCTCACAGTTTGCAGCATTGTACCTTATTATATGTGTCGGTGTGTTCAATCAACTATCATAATTGATTTCATATGCAAATGTGTTCTTGTTTCTATATTGATGCTATATGGTTCCAGTGTGTATTGCTTCTCCATCATCTACATGTTCTTGTGGTATAGACCAACAGTGTGTGTGTGTGTGTGTGTGTGTGTGTGTGTTTGTGTGTGAACAGCATTTAACGTGTTACAAATTCGATTCAGGCAAGACAATTTTTAACCCAATTCATCACTGTTTAAGTGACAGTGGAAAAATGTCTGAAAATTGGTTATTCTGTCTCTACAACGGGATTAGGGGAATGAATACGGGCATTGAGATCCAGCGAAAGAAGAAAAAAAAGCACTACGTCATGGAAATAATGACGTCAGGTTTGATTAGGCGCCGAGGGAAGTCTTGACTGGTGTGGGTGGAGAGTCAACGGCGGTGCAGACAACAGACCAGCTCAATGTGGTGGACGGCCGCCGAGCCGAGAAGGTGCCGTTGATTGCCGGCTGTGTCATATGATTCGACCTGGGCCATCTATCTTTGTATTATCCCGTTATTATAACGTGAGACGGGGAAAAGCAGGCAGTGGGATCCGTGACGTAACCGTTTCCATAGGCGACTGATCCGCCGGCTGAGCCAATGGGGACGTACACAAGGGTCCATGGCCATCCTCCTGACATGCATCACATGTCCCCGGCGGTGTTGTGACAGTGCGGTGGGCGGGACTCTGCCTCTGGTCGGGGGAGCGCGTCCAGTCCCTCGCTGAGACTGAGGGGGAACGTAAGAGAGAAGGGGACCTGGGCTGTTTTTCAGGGAACCGAGTAAGTATTCTTTTTTGCATTTTTCGTATTTCCAGCCAAGCCTGCGTATAAAGGGCTCGGCGTGTCTCTGACGCGGCGCTCTCCGTGTGGTCCAACAGCGAGGTGTTCTCTAAGGTCCGCACATTGTGCCCACCGAGCAGACCGCCGTGCGCTAGCGGGGCAGTAGCTCGATGCTAACGGTACATCAGGACTGGCTGGCACCGGGCTGCTTCTCCTCTAGGACTCCAGCCGCTCTCCTGGTCGGCCGGGTCGGATTCTCTAGCACCTTGTCCGTTGCGATACTGAGCTGGAACATGCTATCGGAAATGTCACAGTGGTGCAAGAAGGGTTTTTTGGGATAAATGCCTGGTGTGCAATGAGTGGAGGCTAGTCGGCTACTCGGCTAAACGTGTAAGCTAACCTCTTCCTCTTGCGGCTGAAACCTTATTATTGTGTTATTCTTGTGTTATTCTGTACATGGTGCAGCTGCTAGTGCACGACGCCTGGCGACAAAGTTCAGCAGCTCATTTGTGTGGAGGAGGAATTAGCTCAGACCGTTGACAAGGCTATTCCGTTAAATACAAGGCTGGCGTTTACGAGTCATTTGTCAGTTATATTGACCATTTTCCGAATATTTTCTAACGTTAAATAACCATTCCATTACGAACAGGCGAATTTGACTGTGCTTTTTATTTTCGAGGGACTTTTAATATTTGAATGTATTCCTGGTCTGGAGTCGGTCGGAAAACCCCCCGTTAGAGCACCCAAAGAAGACAATTTGTGGGCTTGTGTGCTGCAGAGCCGTGCACTGCCAGGGTCGGCGGAGATAGGGTCATAAATTGTAGCGATATCCCGGTCAGCGGCAACACAATTTCCTGTCTCTTACTTTCTATGAGCTGTGTTCGTCAGCTAACAGTTGAGGAGAATGAGAGCATGACAAGAATAACATTAACAACATCGACCATGAGTACACCTATTAGGTTATGAGGAAAAGCATTGACAAGACATCAAAGGGAAACGGGTATCCCTCGATCGAAAGTCCCTCCCTCTCTATCGTTGCTAAAATCATGTAACGGAAAGTCCCGCCCTCTCTCGCCAATAAGGCTCATTTGGAGCGTCCAGGATAGGCGTTCCGTCGTGAGATGAGAACGCCTGGGAGCGAGGATACGGCCGGGGCTGAGCGTGGCGTTAGCTGGTGCGGTTCTTGGTTAGGTGGTTGGGCGTTGCGCCCTAGAATATAGGAATGTATCCATAACACCTGCAAAATAAGACGCATTCATAATTGATGATTGCATTTCGATTTAAGAATGTCATTATTGTCTTTAACGGTCTATGTCTTATTCATTTTTTTAATCATACTTTCATGAAACGGTGTAGAAGGACAACCCTTTAAAGCCCGTGAGAAACGAAGTTAGTAGAAGAGAGGAAGAAGCTACACTAGAAAATAAGTTCTTATTACATGGAGGCAACATTAGCACACAGTTATGTTAGGGCATGCACTTAATCATCAATATGATCATTAGGGTTGCTCACAAAGTCCAGGCAGGCCGACCCTACCCTAATTGTAACCTAACTGAACCAGGAAGGCGACATGTTCGTCAGCTAGAGCAACGTGACTGAAAAGATAAACTTCAATTCACAAGTAACAGACTACAGCTCTTGAGCCCAACCCAACCCTGATGCTATTAGATGGAGAGCCTGAATGCTGGAGAGTGCACTGTCACCGAATACCTTCTGGTGTCTTGGAGAAAGAAAAAGCCCCCATCCAATTAAAAGACTCACTGCTCCTGTGCATGAGCAGAGTTACACAGTGCGAGACACGCTTCCTTCCGTCTTCTTACCACCACTTTCCAGCTTTAAAAGGATCCACGCTGCCCAAGCAGCGAGCCGTGCTTGACCCTTGCTTGTGTTATTGAGTGTGGTAAATGAATGCATCAGAATGTGTGGGACACTAGCGTGGACTGAGACACGCTGTCAGCAGAAGACAACCTCTATAGCATGGCGGAGTATGAATCATAGCTTGTCAAAGTAGATAGTGCATAGTATTGGTGTTGTATGACACACCAACTGCTGTAGCCTACTGATATCATTCCTGGTATAGTGTTCTGTAAAGTCTGTGGCTATTTGAGCTTGTCCTTTATGCATTATAACGGTAAACACAATTTAACAATTTGCCTATATTTGATGAATGATTTTCTTTCTTGATGCTCATTGCTGGTATAGCAATCATGGTTAATTTAGAGTATATTTCATTCAGGGTATTATGTCTGAAAAGTATACATGCAGACAGATATCTAGACTTTGTTTAATCATTCACTCTCAAACCCATTAGTAATGCAATCTGCTGTACCGTCTGAGGCCTTTGCCCCCTCACTGTCACGGTCACTCGAAAATAGATAAACACGAGTTGATGGCAAACAGTACTATCGAGATGTTGCTCTGTTTAAAGTGTAGTGTATCTATTACCATACTGGGATACTATATTGTGTCCTTTGTTATACTTATTTCATGATGAAACACAAGCTTTTTGCAGAATTCATCTATTTATGCATTTTGTATTGCAAAAGTGGCTGTTTTCAAAGTTCAATGACATAACTATGACTATAAATGGTACTCATTTAGGCTTTGAGCATTGGTGGTGGCGGGAGTAGTAGTAGTAGTTCCAGCTACCTATCTATCATGCCTGATCAGTTCTTTTAAGACTAATTATGAGGTCAAGTAATGTCTTGTACCTTACAGTAGAATATACTTATTTGGTCTTGATCATTCTGTATTTATTAATTAAATAATGATTGACTCTGTCTGCTACTTCATTTGCAGATAAACAGTGTTTTGGAAAGCGTCTCTCAGTATTTGCCTAACACGTGATGATTTGCCTGTCTTTGTATGGCAGTGCCTGAGCTGAAGTCGTCACTATGAGCCAAGTCATTCTGGCTCTCGCGTTGATTTTAGACAAATAATTTTTCCACTCAGAGGTGACCGTGATAACTTGTCAATACATTCTGACACATTTTGCAAGGGTGGTCCTGGAACCAATCTGTCGTCGCACTATGCTGCAGTGCTATCGCAGAACCGTCCACGCAGTAGCCTCAACTGGAGGAAGAAATGAATGGCACTGGACTAGCCCCTATTTAAAAGTATTATTTGCTTAAAGTATTTGGCCATTGTGGGTTATTCGTCTAAGGTGACATTTAATCTATGTAAACTAGAATGGAAAGCTAAACATAGTCTGCTGCGGTACTGTTCAGTGCATTGCAATGATATTTACTCACGTTGGCCTTTTGCTTGTAATCTTTTTCCTTGGTTGAATCACTGAAGGTCTGCTGCGCACCAGAACCAAGAGTCTTGAACCCTTTCAGAACTACTTAATTTGTTCCCGAAAGAGGAAATGCCAAGTGATAATAGTGCCATATGAGGTCAAGGTTTAGATTGGCAACCAAGACACAGGACAAACATGGAAACGTGTTGTCTTCACCCCCACTCAAAATGATAAAGGAGCAAAGAAGATCCTTATTGCTGTTAATATCTATTTTGTATGGTGCAATATTGTAAGAGTCATGTGTGTCATGTAATTTTAACAATGAACACATTTTATGCCATGAACATAGTTCAGTAGGAATAGCGAGGTCGCCGTGGCAGCCAATAGCTGGGCGACAGGTCCTCAGTGAGAAGCTTCTCTGTCTAGCCTGGTAACCAAAGATCTGAGTGATCGGCATCCTCAAAGCTTTGGCGTTAAAGAGGTCCCCCTGAGGACGATTTTCCTCGGAATGTCGTCGCACAGGGGGCTATATCTCCTGAATCCTGTATCGGCAACGCTCGACTGCCAACAGCGATAAATATCCTTTCACTGATGACCCACCATCAATGTTTGAATTTCATCTATAAATGCAATTCATTTCTGGTTATCTAAGTTTTTTAGAGACCTCTAAAAACCCAACAACAAAACAAAGTGGAGCTCAGCGTGCAAAGTGAAGTGTGTTGAGCCTGACACCTCCGCCCGTGTCCTTATGAACTGGCCTGGTGACAACGTTGGAGAGCTATTTAGAGGCTCCTCAGTGCTGGTGTGAAGCACAGCCCTCAGATCTGTGAATCCACACGGCGCAAGAAGGCCCTGCTCCTCCGCATTTACAGGGCCTGACCCAGATCAGCCGTGGTGGGGGGGAGGGTGGAGGGTCGGGACGGGGCTGGAGAGATGGGGTGGGCAGTCTGGGGAAGCTAAAAATACCGTCCTTCCAATCGGCAGCTTCCAGTGTTGAGGGATCCCTGTATTTGGTGTCCTTCTCCTCTGCGGAGTCGTTGGCACGCAGGGGCCCACAACCTGCCAGAGGGTTTCCTTCGATTGGTACGTACCTCGAAACGCTTAACGGGGCTGCGCTTCCGTCCAACGTGTAGATGTTCCCTCACATGTTCCATCTGCCCCCCTCCCAATATCAGCAGCGGATGTGTTTGGTCAAACTTCGGAGCACTGCGTCCTTACAGCCTGAATAAAGAACAGGCCCCTGGTCATCACGACACGAGTGCCTTCCGGCCATAGGTCGGGGCCATCACGTTGTGTGAGTTCTCACCGAGCAGGGGACACTCTGTGACAAGGGGTTAGCCTCAGCCTCCGCCGCCGTTCAGCCCACCACACCGTGCCAGCTGTTGGCTAGGGAGATCCAATCACCAATGATTTTCCACTGTTGTGACATGTGACCTGTTCCGCAACCCGAAACTGTCACGGCGCCGCAAATGTTGGCACTGGCTTCATCTTGGCTTTGTTGCCGCTTGTGTGGTGTCATGGGCGAGAGGGAGGCGTGGGGGGTATGGGGGGGGGGGGGGGGGGGGACGACTGCTTTCAATACTTCAGGTTGAACCTGTGCTCAGGGGACTTGCAAATGTGTCCACCATTTCCAGCGGAAACCCCCCCCCATTTCAAACAAGTCCTGCCGCAGTGTGCAAGATGACATCGTAAGTCATCTGGATGTAGTGGAACTTAATGTCTTGGAATACACTCAGTCGCTATGGTAACATCACTCTACCGTCAGGCCCAGTCTCTGAAAGTCAGACGAACCCGGCCACTCTGTTTCAGTGGAGGAGCTTCGGCACTACAACTGTGATATGTTCCATTGAAGCGTTTCAGTGAAAGTTTCACTTGTGTTTTCACTGCTTCGTACATATCTGATGGCCATAGGAAAACACCATGCGAAATGACGTGTGCATAGCGAAGCATGCACTGAAAACCCCCAGAAGTGTACACGGTGTTTCCCCTCCAGAGTAGGTGTGGTGGTGGTGGGGGGGGCACTGGGACCAGCAACCGATGCCACGCCAGTAATCAACGCTACCCTGCAATTATGCAGAGTAATGAATAATAAATTCTGTCCCCCTTTTCCGTGGCAGATGGCTCCAAATAGAATTTCAACATGTGACGGCATAGTTTCCAAGTCGCTCCACGGCAGAGACGGAAAAGCATCCACTTGTGAGGCTGCTGATAAATAAAGGCTGTTTCTTTATCTCCCGTGGCGTGTGTCCCAGTTAAAAACTCCATATTCTGGGAATTTTTGTGTTTGTTTCTTTGTTGGAGCGACAGGGTGTCTGGCGTTCACCAGGTAATGAATAGCGTTCCTGGCAGGCTTGTTTAGCTCATTGTGTTCTAGCCAGACGCTAATGCACGTAGTGAGTAAAATAGACCGTCCAGCTGGTGGCCATCACAACAGCAGCACTGCATTTTCTTTTTCCTAGGAAATGTGTGAGTGTGCGTCCCCTCCCATGACATGCTTCATGCGGTTGCATTGTTCAAAGCTTTCAAATAAGAGTTACAGTATTTGCTTTGTCTTTTTCACAAAAGGATTTGAGGCTCAGAGTCAAACGTAACCGCTATCAGTCCTGACTTGATAGGGCCCCTTCCAGCACTCCTATTCAGCCTCTTCTCTTTGACAGAATTTAATTAAACAAAATCCCCCCTCCCTCTTTTCGTCTTTTAAAACTGCATGACAACTGCTGCGCTTTTGAAGGAATGATTCTGATTATGTTAGGCTGATTAAAGCTGAACTGGTAAGCAGGGTCTTGTTTGAATGGACTCTGTCGTGGAGCACCGGGAGCTTCCTGATGCCACAGATAGTCCTAATTAGATTAAATAGGAGGCTTTTCCTAGGCTAATCAGTCAGACGGCCTCGGCTTACCTTTAAAACGCTGGCAGCCAACCTGCAGAGAAGATGGTTCTTCCTACTCAAGTCCTTTCTGACTTTGGGTTATTGGGGTACATCTTTCTTTGACCAATTTTGTGATACTTAAAGATGATTTATCATCGTCTTCGGTTGGTTTTGGGTAGTATGTAAGTATTATCATACCGGGATACCACATTTTGTAGTTCAAATTAATTAGGATGTGATGAACTTTTTTTGAATGATCAAAATAAGTTTGGTTTGGATTTTACAGAAAAATGTTTCAAAAAGGCACACTTACTTGATCTGACTCCAAACCTAAAAGAACATCTAGCCCAAATCAATTAGCCGTGGTTGCTGTGTTTCAAATGTGTTTTGAATAGCAAATGATACGATAAGGAACTTTTTGAGATCCACATATATTGTGTGGTAATATCTTTCGGTTTCCGTAAGGGCCCAGTACTACTGTGCTAAAAAGGGAAATCTAATTCTGCCCAAGGCAGGGCTGCTAATGCTCCACTTATGATGCTGAAAGGAAATCATGCAGGGCCATTCCATAAACACAGAGCAGTACAGTGGGCATGGAGTCTGGTTGTAAGGTGAGCATGTTGAGACATTCGCTGCCTCTGTAGGACAAATCAAACCGGTCTTGGGAAATTTACAGCGTTTTTTCTCCTGGGTGTGATATGGGTTGTTTGGGACAGATCTTGAACAGTCACTTAAAGCTGTGCATTGTATTCTCTGTGGCTTTCACTTTTTGTTCAAATTATTTCAAATGATGGTTGCCCGAAGAATAAAAAACACATCCACTCAGAGCTCAATCAAACCGGGGACTTTTTCTCTCTCTGAATCTCTTTGGTCCAGTGGGGAAATAGGAGAGATATTCAGATTTTGAGCAATAGTGATGGTGGCAGTACAAATGTGACTATTGCATCTTTTTCAACCCCAGAGTGTTTCATGTTGGTCCCATCTTAAATTCCAATAACATTGCTCATATTTGCAGACATCACTCCATAATAGGACAAACTGCCATACAATTATCAATTTATTATATTTGTGCGACATTATCCATCTTCTGCTCTGTGAAGGGTTGATATTTAGATGATTGTAAGATTCTTCCCTGGATTTCTATAATGAAAGGCACGTGATCAGTTGCAGGCATCCAACACTGCCTCAGACGCAATGCATAGCTTTATAAATGGAACCCTTACCAGGCGAGACAAGGAAAGTCAATCTTTAACGTCAGTCCTCAAGGGTTCCAATTTGAGCCGCTCAATGGAAAGTTTTTTTTTTTCACACTTTTCACTTTTCGAGTTACTGTCCTCTAGACTGTTGTGAAAGTTAAAAAAGGGTGTAAAGCTGCCAATATGATGCACTCTGCTTTTGAAATGGCATCTTAAGGCCTGGCCGTCGCCCACTGACTGTTAGAAAGCGGTGTGTATGCCGTTCCCTTGTGACCTTGAGGTCTTACTGACTGTTTTCTTTTAATATGTCCCAAGTGTTGTACTTGATGTCCAAGTATGTTTTTTTTAATGGCAACCCTTCCTCATCACTAACGCTGACCTTTCTCTCTCCCCAGTTTCCCTTTCAGATCCGGGTGTCTGGGGTTCTCTGGCTCTGTGGATGATCCTCAGTCAACATGAAAGACTAGGAGCTCAGCTCTCCGAGGGGAAATGGCTTTCTGTACTCCGTCCCAGTCTGGCGCCCTGGCCGGCTGCCCCAGCTGCCTCTGAGAGGAGCCCCGCTCCGCGGCCCATGGGAGCCACGCCTGCACTCGCTCGCTCCAGGATTTAAAGCAACCCTTTTTTAATATATCGCCGCTCCCCCTACCAGAGAGCCACCTGCCCCCCCCCCCCCCCCCCCCTCCCCGGGACACGACCCCCCCTTCCGGCACTGTTGAGCAGCGAGGCGGGGTGCTGTGCGGCGGACACGATGGCCAACAACTCGTACAGCGGCGTCAAGAACTCCGTCGTGGAGAACAACCATGGCGGGGACTTCGGGTGCTCGCTCAAAGACCTGCGCTCGCTCATGGAACTGCGTGGTGCAGAGGGGCTGGGCAAGATAGGGGAGAGCTACGGGGACGTTCACGGACTCTGCGCCCGCTTGAAAACGTCGCCCGTCGATGGTATGCCGTAGCCGGGTGCCCCACCCCATCTTCACCCGTTGATCTTGTTGTTTAACTTCCTGTACGGAGACGTTTGTGTGTCTGCAGCTGTCACGTCCGCGCGGTGTAGGAGAGGGGGTTAGACGTTGGCCCCCTGTCACCCACGTCACCTTGACATCACTTCCTTAAAACACGAATGGCGGACAGGTGGTCTGACAGCCGGCACTGCCCTGGAGCCTGTCCAAAGGCCTCGTGCCCTCGGTCTCTTGTTCTCCCTCTGCCCTTCCTGTCACCTGTGTGTGTGTGTGTGTGTGTGTGTGTGTGTGTGTGTGTGTGTGTGTGTGTGTGTGTGTGTGTGTGTGTGTGTGTGTGTGTGTGTGTGTGTGTGTGTGTGTGTGTGTGTGTGTGTGTGTGTTCCCAGCAGCTGTCTTGCCCTGGGCAGAGTACCAGTTGCGGCATGTCGCTGTCGTCCATGCGTGGGGCGTAGTACGTGCGTGTCACACACATGAACACCACCGGCCTCTGGCACAGGCGGCTGGGCTTACACAGAAATCGGTGCAAAATATCACACCTGCACAAGTGGATTAGGCTAATCAGTTCTGTTTAACAGAACTTAAAGATATAGGGAGGTAAATGGTCAAATTGCTGAGGCAGGTGTTTGATTACAGAGGCGGGGCATAATGATGGCCTTCGACCCTTAAAACCGCCTGGATTATAGACTTCCTGTCCGTCACTGTGACCCTAAGCCGTGCATATATGGAGGCACCTTTCCCAACTCAGCAGATGTAACCAGGCCAAGTCTGCTGGGGTGAGGGCAAAAGAACTGCACCGTCACCTTATGGGCCCCATCCACGCTGCGCCACATTCCAACGCATCTAACTCCATTTGTCTTTTTTCTTTTACCTTCTCGCTCACTCTTTCTCTCTCTCCGTCTCGATCACTCACAGCACACACATACATTCTGTCTCTATAGACTGCCGGCCTGCCTCATCACGGATGGGACCTTGATTGGACCCTGTTTTGGGGGGGGGATTTTCAGTTTTATCCAGGTTTAGAACGACACTGCGTATCTTCTGTGGAGGCAACTGTGCCACAGCAGGGACAACGCTGCCAAGCGGCTGCCCCTAGCCTTTAGTGAGCCGTCGCCTTCTAAAGAGAAGTCAGACTGGATCTAAACCGCCAGGTTCTGATCAGGAAGAGCGCCTTGCAGTATTCTTGCAAGGTGTTCTTGGGTGTAATGAGCACAATGGTTCCATTGTGTGAGGTGGTGTAACCACAGTGTTGTTGAGCATGCATTGTTTACTGAAGGGCACCATGCAGGTTGTCCTGGTTGTAATTTGCAAATGACTGGTTGGGCCAAGTTGACCATCTTGTCTTCTATCTGGTAACGTTCATACAATCTGGTTGTTTGCATAAATGTCCCCCGTCTGTATGGCGTCTCAAGTCCTAATTAAGACTACAGGAAGTACATTTTAGAAATCAGCAGCTTGTTGCAGTCTAAAATGTTCTACTATTGATACTTAAGGGACTACTTTGGCGCATTAATGGCAGGATATTTCCGTTGCCAATCTTCAAATCAATCTCGTAAAATTGCTTTTCATCCCTTTCTTCCCTTTTTTATTTTTCCAAATGAGATTGCAGAGCCAGCGTCTTGCAAATGCTTTTTTCTTCTACTCGAGAGTTTCCAGAGGTTCTGGAAGGCCTGCCTACTGACCCACACGCGTACTAACCAGCGCTGCTAACAGATTATCTGCAGGGAGGTCCGTTTATTCCGGGCACTCGTGGTTTTGAGTCTGGCCGTCGGCCATCGGACTGAGAAATTAAGCCGTCATTTAAGATTACAGGAGCTTGACAATTGAAAAGGGATTTCCAATTAGTGGGCCGGGCATTTCTCTAACCTCTTAAGTCTATCCTGTTGCTAATCCTTCAACCTTTCCAAGTGTGTGTGTGTGTGTGTGTGTGTGTGTGTGTGTGTGTGTGTGTGTGTGTGTGTGTGTGTGTGTGTGTGTGTGTGTGTGTGTGTGTGTGTGTGTGTGTGTGTGTGTGTGTGTGTGGGGGGGGGGGGGGGGGGGTTCTTCCTTCCTCCCTCCCGAAGTTTGACTTAACTTCACTGGCGCAGCTGTGCTTTTATGCTTCACAACTCTATTTTTATCCGTCTCGGCAGAGTCCAGGGCTCAGACTATAACGGCCCGCTGAAGTGCGGCTCAATGTCCTCTCTGCAGCGGGCACACAGCTCGCCGCGCGCATTCCCCACACTTTGTATCGGCGTGTAAATGAAGAAAGGGCCCCTCCGTGTCGATGGTATCGACCATCTCGCCCCGTTTTCTCCACTCTGACACTTATTGTCTGTTGATGGCTATTTCGGTGGAGTCAAATATTTGGGTCCCGTCTTATTGATCCAATCGATTGTGGGCAGAGACGATTCTGCTGTTTGCCTGCATTCACAACGTCGTCAGGCCCTTAGCATCCGTCACCACGGCGATCAGCCCGGCCGCGTTCAACAGGAAGGCGCAGAACGTTAAATGATCATTTTCTGCTGGTAACTCACAAGCCGAGTGCCGGCGTTGGCTCGGTGTCTATGAAGGACGAGGTGAGGAGGTTTGTTTGGCCTGTGAGCGGAGGCGGCAGATGGCCTTGCCTGTTGAGTCAGCACCGTCACTTGTTGTTGTTAATACCTGTTGTAATCTCGAGATGCCATACCGTGATTCGAGTGCGAGAGGCGTTCACTGACTTCCGTCATTGCACAACCGCATATCCTCACTTGGTTAATAATAATTTACCCTCATTTTGTGGAGCCTTATCAGAAGATTGATGGCCTAACACTTCAGAAACGGTCTGGGATGCTTGCGGTGCAACCTGCCTGTTGCTAGGTCGGCCTGCAACACAGAGCTCTGTTACGTGTGAGAGGCACTTTTAGTTAATATCCTATTTCAACACATGACATAACGGGTATTGACGTACCGCTTATCTCTTTCCAAAATGGAAAGAAGGGCCACGAGCGACGTAGATCAGCGCTGTCGTCGGGGCAGAGCCTCTTTATTTGTCTGCAAGCCCGCAATCTCATTGGGAGCGCACGGAAAGGTCAGCGGCCAGTACGGGTAAAGTGCAAAGTTTGACCTTTGAGCGCAGCGACATGGTGGAACATCTCCTCACCTGCCGGGTTCGAGGGTAGAGGCGGCGCTAGGTCGGAGGCCAACGCTATCTTCACCGGGAGACTCAACCATCAGGACACCGCAGAACTCTGCATTCACTTCCCCCCGTCCAGCTGGCTGCTAGAGCCAAGATGGCCGCGGATAAAGCCCATGGGCTCGCGCGGATGGAGAGGAACAAACCAACCTGTGGTTGGACCAGCGGATGTCTACGCTGCCGCTTTGGCCCATGTTGGGAAGGAAAGGATTGGGGATAGGATCTCGGCAGCCCCCCCCCCCCCCCCCCTCCTCCCGCCAGCGGGGGCTGAACTGACAGCGTTCTGAGGGGCCGTGTAGGGACAACTAGGTCCGTTTTAAAGCGTTAATGATTAGCCACTTAACTGGAGACGGACTCCCTGTGCTGAGATGATGTGCTCGGCCGTCTGTTTTCGGTCGCTGTGGAGGGAGGGGGTGGGAGGCCGGGTGTTAACCTTTAACGTCCTTTTTACATTATGATCGTCCATGCACTTATGTCCCGAGCATGAAGGCAGACGGGGAGGGGGGGGGACAATGCAGTGGAAAATGTAATGGGTTATTAGCTGTCAGCGTGTTCTCATTAGAGGCCTAGAGAATCAAAGCCGGCGCTGAGAGATGGCCACACAGCAGGCCGCCATGTTGGAGCCAGTGAGTCATCGATGGCTCCTAGAGCTCGTAGCGTCGACGGTGAGGTCTTTTTGTTACCGGCTGGCGCGTTATTACATTGTGATGAAGGAGTTGGCGTGTGCTAGGATTGACATGACCACAATGTCTCTCTTCCTGGATTTCTTTCCCTCTCTTTTAAGAGTGTGTCAGCCTAGACGCGCCTAGGCCCATACATGTTGAAGTGAATCGGGGTCCTTTGAGGCTGTTCCTTACCGAATTGCGATTTGATTCAGTATGTCTAATCACCGTACCATCATTGTTGTTTTTCTGTCTTTGTATTCGGGTGTAACTTCAAATAGCTGAGGCCGCATCTTCAAGTGGAGTAATGTCACGCAACACAGAATAATGTTAGGCCATTAGAAGTCTAGGCCGTTGAGTTGTTTCAAGTCTACCAAAGAAATATACCCAAACAGCAAATGTATTTTGGTGTTTGTCTCAACACGGAGAAGGCAAACCATGCTGGTTAATTCTGAAAGTTTATAATAAACTTTCAAATGTGTTTTCATAATGATTGTTAAAATGAAAGATTAGACATCTGTAGTCTTAATCTTTCCATGCCAGAAAACATTATTAAACCAACCAATTATGCTGTAAAAAGAAGTCACTAAGAGGGTTTTACGCAAAGAATACCGCGGGAATAATACATCCATCCAAAAATATGGACAATCAATTATTCCCCACACGAAAGGCTCTTCACAATATCACAAACCACATCAGTTTGCTGATTTAAATGGCTCATTAAGAACAACCCATTCATTCTCTGGCACTCGCTTTGGATTCCCTGTCTCGCTGTCTGTCTCGTGTGTGTGTGTGTGTGTGTGTGTGTGTGTGTGTGTGTGTGTGTGTGTGTGTGTGTGTGTGTGTGTGTGTGTGTGTGTGTGTGTGTGTGTGTGTGTGTGTGTGTGTGTGTGTGTGTGTGTGTGTGTGCACATATATATTTGTGTGTGTTGGTAGGCTCCTCTTGTGTCATCTTGACTCGCATTCACCTTGAACATCCAAACAGACCTTCCTCAAACCTTTCCTTCTCTCTTGGCACTCTCCACCGTCGGCTGAAGATTTAAGTTTATTTTTAGGAAGCTGAAAATGCTTCGACAAATACGGGAGGCTGCGAATGTTGGTGTGTGCGTCTCACCTCAAAGCCCTGCAATGCAGACTTTTTACCCACATCCAGAGGAATGAACAGTGTGTGTGTGTGGGCGTGCCTGTGCTCCCCTCACCTTTCCCCCTCTGCCTATTGAGACGACGAGCCCCGACCCCCTCCAGCACTCTGTTGCTCCCTCTCGTCATTAGTGGGTCCCCCGCAACACGCCGGGGGCCTGTCTTGTCCTCACCGCACACACACGCACACGCACACGCATGCACACACCCTCTCTCATTCTCGACGCATCTGCCTGTCAGCAGCAGTTTCACACAGTCACTCTCCCCTCTCTCTGCTCCATCTCTCCTTCTGCCTCTGCAACACACACACACACACACACACACACACACACACACACACACACACACACACACACACACACACACGGCCACACACACACACACACACGGCCACACACACGGCCACACACACACACGGCCACACACACACACACGGCCACACACGTGCCCAAGTCCAGTTCCGTCCAGTCTGCAGAGCCACCCCCGCACCATCGTCATGAATAGAGCTGAAAAGCTGTCGCGGATCATCAGATGTGCGGAGGTCCTTTAGGATACTCGACTCGGCCTTGAATGCAGCGGTACTTCAACGGCCAGCTGCGGAATGCTTATCTGTGCTCATGGATGAATGGATGAATACGCAGGGAGGTGTGTGTGCATGATGCTGAGATGATTTCAGCTCCTCCAATTGATTACTTAATACCCTTTACCGTTTATTAAATGGAAGGGGGTTTACAGCTGGTCCATGGCCTGCAGAACGTGTATGACGGTCGGGGTTCATGGTTTCAGATAAAAGGCATGGTCACAACACTGATGTAACTGCTCGCTGACCTTTTGAATTGGATAGATTGTTTTCTTGAGGGAACAAGAGACCCTTTTGCTTATTAAAATGGGATTCTCCAAAGGCCACTTTCAGTTTCGTTCGAGACTAGTTGTTTGTTAGGAGAGTATCTGAAATGGATTTGACTTGTGTGAGGTGATCCAGTTCATTGTTCATCTCACCCTCACCCCTTATTTTTCTCTCTCTCCCTGCTCTCTCTCTTTCTAGGTCTTAGCGGACAACCTGCAGACATCGAGAAACGGAAAACTGCGTTTGGGGAGAATCTAATACCTCCTAAAAAGCCAAAAACCTTCCTTCAGTTAGTATGGGAAGCATTACAAGACGTGACGCTCATCATTCTGGAGGTGGCGGCCATAGTTTCATTAGGCCTCTCTTTCTACCAACCCGAAGACGCTGATAGAACTAGTGAGTTACCCGTGGTTCCTCCTCTAACTACTGAGACGCTTCTGTTGATCTGCATTACCTAACATCTCAACTAGTGAGTAACCCGTGGTTCCTCCTCTAACTACTGAGATGCTTCTGTTGATCTGCATTACCTAACATCTCAACTAGTGAGTAACCCGTGGTTCCTCCTCTAACTACTGAGATGCTTCTGTTGATCTGCATTACCTAACATCTCAACTAGTGAGTAACCCGTGGTTTCCTCTAACTACTGAGATGCTTCTGTTGACCTGCATTACCTAACATCTCAACTAGCTCCCAGCTTGAAACGACCTGGACATATCTGTGGTCAATGCTGATCGATAGCGATGTCAATAATGTTCAACCAATGAAATCACATCCAATAACGGATATATTCTACAAATTAAAAGGGCGGGCCAGCCGGTGTACTGTCGCCTCTTCCAAAACCCCTCCCATCACTGGGGGGGCTCCACCTCACACACTAAGGTCATCCAGTAAGGTCAGGGCGGGCTCCACCTCACACACTAAGGTCATCCAGTAAGGTCATGGGGGGCTCCACCTCACACACTAAGGTCATCCAGTAAGGTCATGGGGGGCTCCACCTCACACACTAAGGTCATCCAGTAAGGTCATGGGGGGCTCCACCTCACACACTAAGGTCATCCAGTAAGGTCATGGGGGGCTCCACCTCACACACTAAGGTCATCCAGTAAGGTCAGGGCGGGCTCCACCTCACACACTAAGGTCATCCAGTAAGGTCATGGGGGGCTCCACCTCACACACTAAGGTCATCCAGTAAGGTCATGGGGGGCTCCACCTCACACACTAAGGTCAACCAGTAAGGTCATGGGGGGCTCCACCTCACACACTAAGGTCATCCAGTAAGGTCATGGGGGGGCTCCACCTCACACACTAAGGTCATCCAGTAAGGTCATGGGGGGCTCCACCTCACACACTAAGGTCATCCAGTAAGGTCATGGGGGGCTCCACCTCACACACTAAGGTCATCCAGTAAGGTCATGGGGGGCTCCACCTCACACACTAAGGTCATCCAGTAAGGTCATGGGGGGCTCCACCTCACACACTAAGGTCATCCATTAAGGTCATGGGGGGCTCCACCTCACACACTAAGGTCATCCCGTAAGCTCTGCAGCCCTTGTGTTTTTGAATGAGCCATTCTCCCAGTGAGCTAATGAGAATGGATGGGTTCCAGTTGAGGCCCTGTCAGACCTTCTCAGCGTGGGGGGGCTAGAAGCCATTTCTATTAACGTTTAGAGGCAGGTGGAGCAGGGGGGCGTTGTCAGCATAGTGGAGATGCCCCGTGCTTTTTAATGATCAAACCTGTCCCGTTCCAACAGGGGTTCTGTATGGAACTAAGCAGGGGATGAGGAAGAGGAGGAAGAGGAAGGGCCTCACAGTCAACTGCTATAAGAATCATAAAACATAACCCGTGTTCGATTTGGCTCCCTTGTGCCCAATATAGTGCACCACAGAACACGGGCGTCAGCGTTTTTGTAGTTTAATGTCCAAAATCTTGAGTGTACAGATCTTGTCCCCTATATAGTGCAGCACTTGATAAGTTAACTTTGGATGAACTGGATTTTGTTTTGTCCCAAAACGCAAATGTACCATGATGGGTACACAATGCACCGTAAAAGTGCACAACTGATGCACACTGATTTACACACCGTGTCCCATGATGCATAGCAGTTTTCATGGTCGTGAGATTCATCCACTAACAATGTTCCGGCGTGTCAGAGTGTGATGTCATATGAGCTGTCAGGGGGTGATGTCACATGTCGCATCACACCAATAGATGACATCATTAGTGTCCAAAATCGCCCTCAATTAGGGCGAGTTAGGAAATATTAATGCAGGAACACATGAAGCGACACCACGGCCCAGATGAGCGTCAGGTGGAGCTCCGTGCCGGCGGTCAGAAGGCTCCCTTCTGAACCCTCTGAACCCCCCCCCCCCCCCCCCGCGCTAACAGATTGTGGGCGGGCCGCCGGGGGCATGGAGGAGGAGGGCGAGGCGGAGGCGGGCTGGATCGAGGGCGCCGCCATCCTGCTGTCGGTCGTGTGCGTGGTGCTGGTGACGGCCTTCAACGACTGGAGCAAAGAGAAGCAGTTCCGGGGGCTGCAGAGCCGCATCGAGCAGGAGCAGAAGTTCACCGTGGTCCGGGGAGGACAGGTCATCCAGATCCCCGTGGCGGAGATCGTGGTCGGGGACGTCGCACAGGTCAAATACGGTATGTGGACGCCTTGTTGGCAAATGTGACAGACCTGTTTGTAGGCATTTTTGTTAAATGACTAGCAACCTTATTGGCGTCCTAGCAGAAGTTTAAAATACAGCCTAAAGTGAGGAAGGCAGTAAAGTGCGATAAAGAAGTCAGAAGTGCACCACAAACGTTTGATGACGATGTAAGGAATGCTGGAGAAGTAACTAAACAATTTGCTAAAAGGATGCAGAAGCCTTTGACTGTTCCCCGGAGTGTAACCTCCAGGCCGTGTGCTCCGCTGTGTGTCACAGGAGACCTGCTGCCTGCCGACGGCGTCCTCATCCAAGGGAACGACCTCAAGATTGATGAGAGTTCCCTCACAGGGGAGTCGGATCACGTCAAGAAAACACAGACAAAAGATCCCATGCTGTTGTCGGGTAAGGTCTACTAACACTGAAATACTCCGAGGGTCACCCAATTTGGTTGTCAAATAAAAATAGCGCACTATTATTGGTGTTTTTTGTCCCATTTGAGTGGGGCTGAACCAGATATGTTCATTGCTGCTTTGTGACAGATTATAAAATGGGCAATTTATGATCCACCTTTTTAATCAAATCAACAGATTCACTGAAATCTGTAATAACGAAAGGATCTATGACAACCTAATCCAGATCTAGGTTTTAATGTTCGCTAACTGATACCTCACATCGTGTGTCAGCCTCAAGTGATGCTGACATACATAAACACATACATGATGGTAACACACTAGAAGGGCTGGGCGATTAATCAAAATCTTATTACGATTTAAATTTTAACGTCATACGATCCCAAAACTTATATACCGGTAATCGATTTTTTTGATTTCTTTCTTTATTTTTATTTTTTCTTTACCTTTTTATAGGGTTAGTGCAGAACAGTGCAGAACAGATGGATACATATCTGTTCATTATTTTAGATTTGTACATTTTCTTTTTGACCAAAGTTCTGAGTAACAAAGTGTTTCTTGGTAGAGACATGCTGAATAAATACATCGTCTTTCAAACTCAAAAATAATCGTTTGAATAATCGTGACTTCAATATTGACAATAATAATCGTGATTATGATTTTTTTTTTTTCCATAATCGAGCAGCCCTAAACACTAGGCCAAGGCGCGTTTGGAGACATTAAACTCCGGTTAAGACTCTGTTTCGGTCAGCCTTTTGTGCACTTTCAATTATCCCTCTTCACAGGTCTCTGTTCACAGGGGGGAGGTCTTCTGCTGGTTTTGTTCCTAATCTGTTTCCACCAACAGCCGGCTGCTCCTTAGATTCAAATAGCTTTTTGTTTAGTTTTTCTTTCTTCTTTCTCCTCGTCTCTGATTGCCTGTTTTCCTCCGGGAGTACGCAGCGAATCTAGAGGAGCGTTCCTTGTTTTAGTTTCACTCATCTTTCTCTCGCCACGCAACCAAGAGGGACACGGTGCATGTGAATCATACCCCCCCCCACCTGTTCCACCTCCCCCTGGCTCTGACTCTCCTCCTACTCCACATACGGCCACTCTCGCTACCTCTTCCTTCTCTCAGTCTCACTCTATCTGTCTCGTTCACTCTTTCTCTCACTCTCTTTCTAACTTTACTGGTTCCTAAACATTTAGTATATTAATTTCTAACCCTAACCAGCTACCTTTTCTCTGAAACCTTATGTTGTCCTCTGCTATCTCTCGCTCGCTCTCTCTCTCCCAGTCCCTCTCTCACTCTCTCTCAATCTCTTACTTCCTTCTTTTCTATTCCTTACATTTATTGCTTTTGCTGATGCCTTCTCTTTTTCTAGTTGTCTTTCTCCGCTATCTTCCTCTCTCTTGCGTTCTCTCTCTTTGATTTCTAGATTCTATACATTTTTGTCTATATGTTCCCCCCATGTTTCTGTTTTAGTATAATTTCTGCTTTCTACGGCCAGATGGAGCACAAGTGGATACTTAACATTCAGATATTTAACTCCGGGGACAAGACAATCCTCCATTAATTCAGTCCCGCCATTAATCTGCCCTACAATGGCAGCCTGGGGGTTTTACGATGAAAGGCCGCTGATGAAAGATCCGGGGCGCGTTTGCTTCAAAAACAGGCGGCCTCCTCTCGTCGTTTTGATTCTCTGGGCGGGTCGATCCTTTGTGCTCCGCAGACCAAGAGCCACTATTTATTTTTCCACTCCTCGCATGCTGGCCTACTCCTCGGTTCAGCCCCTACACACACACACACACACACACACACACACACACACACACACACACACACACACACACACACACACACACACACACACACACACACACACACACACACACACACACACACACACACTACGGCACTAGGGAAACGCTTTGAACAGGTGGCAAATAAAACGAAACCAAACATTATTGTAAGTCGTTTTATTTTTTGGCGCGGGTCATCAGCTCATTCTCTCAAGTCACCGCAAGACAGCATGAAGGGAAACGGGCGCCATGGTGTAAAGGGCCAGAGAGAAACGCTGAGGGGAACAGCGTGACTCGTACGGTGTGCCGAAACACCCGCTAAACATGCTGATAGCATTTACTCAGAAGTCTGTGTGTTATTCCTTACTCCCTTATGTGCGTGCGTGTGTCTGTGTGTATGCTTGTGTGTGTTTTGTAATTTTTTGACCTCCTCCCCTCTCGTCCGCAGGCACCCACGTCATGGAGGGCTCGGGGAAAATGTTGGTCACGGCCGTGGGCGTGAACTCCCAGACCGGGATCATCTTCACCCTGCTGGGAGCCAACGAAGAAGAGGAGGACGATGAGGAGGAGAAGAAGAAGAAGGAGGAGAAGAAGAAACAGAGGAAAAGTATGTCGCGCACACACACACACCCAAGCAGTCACATACACACACAGTCTCACAGACTCAGTCCCACAAACACACGAGCAGTCACAAATACACACAGTCAGACACACACACGCAGACACACACACACAAAAGCAGTCGTATACAAAGAGCTGGGAGGGAGCGCACATCGCTCTCCCCCCCTCCCTCCCTAGCGTCGGGGTTCTCGGCCTAGCCTCTAGTTATTTCTGGACGTCAAAGGGAGCCCGGTCGAACGCTGATTTGTTTTGATGCCTTCTGCTCATACGGGACCAGGGACAGGCTGCAGCCTCGGCGGGGGGCCGGTGGGCCCGGCACGGGCCAACATGTCTGAGCTAATGGCTCCTCTGACAGCCAGGTGGGGGGCTGTGTCGTTACGTGTGTCTGTGTTTCCATAATGATCCGTGCTGACTCCATTCCCTCCTCTCTCCGCTCCACAGACAAGAAGCAGGAAGGTGCTGCCGAGAACCGCAAGAAAGGTGAGGTGGATGCTGACACGGACACACACTCGCACACTCACACACACACACTCACACGCACGCACACTCACACGGAAGCATGCCTAATTGCCTGACGGCTTAGAGCCTGCCTAGATCCTTTAAGCCTCACGTGTAAATAGTAAATAGTGTTTCCTTGGCACTCATTTCACCACCTTCTGCGTACAAACGTCCCCGCGGCCTCTGGGCGCGCCTACGGCCGACTGGCCCCTGTCGGCCCCTCTGCCCCCCAGGTGTGGCCCAATCCAGAGTGAGGACAAGATTACAGCCCCGTGTACCCCCCCCCCCCCCCCCCCCCCAAGGGTGTCATGAGGAACGGGGTGATACCTTAGAGTTAGGGTTCCATCGGGGTGGGTCGCTACACCCCCCCTGGACTGGGCCGCTGCACCCCCCCTGGCCTGGGCACCCCCCCCTCCCTCCTGTAGTCAGCTGTGGGGCCTCAGAACGCAGCCCTGACCCCCCCCCCCCCCCCCGGGTCACGGATGTGCTCCGCCGGCGGGCTGCGTGCGCTAATCCCCTAGACTGAGATTACATGGAGAGGACAGCAGCGCTAGTATTAAAGCCCCTCCCCCTTACACACACGCACGCACGCACGCGCACGCACGCACGCACGCGCGCGCACGCACACGCACACGCACACACCCTGTCACACACACGAGTGTGTTTAAGGTAAACTGAGCTTAATGGAGCGATGGCAGCCATGGCTGCTCTGTGGTGCAGCTCTCCCGTGGAGACCACGTGGAGCTCTGCCGTGGAGACCACGAGGAGCAGCTCTCCCGTGGAGACCACGTGGAGCTCTGCCGTGGAGACCACGAGGAGCAGCTCTCCCGTGGAGACCACGTGGAGCTCTGCCGTGGAGACCACGTGGAGCTCTGCCGGGCCTCAGGGCCCCGTGCGACATGATGTCGCACGGGGTGCGACATCATGTCCCACTAACAGCCCCCGCTGATTGGTTGGTGGGGTTTGGCGGAGGGACTCTCTCGCTCTCCCTCTCTCTGCTGAAGATGGATGCTAGATATAGAGCGTCATGGGTGTTCCTAACGACCGCCACAGACATACATTCCAAAGCCTTGGAATCTGAAGCATTTGTGATGTCCTCTCTCCGTTCTGGCACATAGTTATTACTATTCCTCTTTCTTCGGAGGATAAACGGTGTAGTTTCTGTGACGGCGTTCGTTGCTCAGTCGTAGCTGGTTCAGTGATTCACGGTGATGGGATGGCTCCGGGCTGCACACAGTGCAAACCTGTTGCCTCTTTGACAAAGGTGCCCGTTCTCCTTATTGTAATTGCTACTCTGCGCGTTGCCTTAGTATTTACCTAGGAAAGCAGTGTGGAAGAATTCCTCAAATACAGCGCTCTGTATTTGAATATCTGCGCTGTAACCTTTCCTTGTTTGCTCTGTGGCGCTCGCAGACAGCCCTCACAGAACCCGGTCTGGCTAGCTTCTCTTTTGTTGCTGTGATCTTTTTTTAAAGGGTCTAGCACAAACACGGCGATCCCGCGCTGCTTGTGTTTGTTATCTTTCTCTCTTCCAACGATTGGAATTGGAACCAAAAATGCCTCCCCTCTTCCAAGGAAGCAAACACTAGAAAAGGCCAATGTCCCTCCATCACACCCATATGCCCGTATTAGCACATCGGCTCATTGCTTGGCATTTTATGTCAATTAACTATTTTCATATTCTGTGTGTGTCTTTATTTGTGAGTTTTATATCTATAATATATATGTGGTTCAAATCCACTGCAGAGTTCCAAAAGTGTCGCCTCACACACAAGGACAGCTCAAAGAGACTGAAAAGAGGATTCACGTGCAAGGACGAAGTACAAACGTGATTGTGTACCGTGCATACAGAGTGTGAAGGTTAGGACTGAGGGTGTCTCTGGGCAGTGTTTGAGCAGCGCTCCTCTCCTTCGTTGGTTCTAGCCAAGGCCCAGGATGGTGCCGCCATGGAGATGCAGCCGCTGAACAGCGACGAAGGCGGCGACGCCGAGGAGAAGAAGAAGACCAGCCCTCCGAAGAAGGAGAAGTCGGTCCTGCAGGGCAAGCTGACCAAGCTTGCCGTCCAGATCGGCAAAGCAGGTCGGTACACTAACTAACCATATACTTATTATGTTGTATTATTCACTAAACAAGCAATAAATCATTCTGGAGTCTGACCAACACAACATTGGAAGCAGTGAAAATTAGTGCTGTCAAGCGATTAAAATATTTAATCGCGATTAATCACAGTAATGCCATAGTTCACTCACGATTAAACCTAGTAATCGTGATTAATCGCAAATCTTTTTTCTATGCTAAATATCAATTTATTTCTATGTCCCATTAATTGTTCTCATTTTAATGCTCTTATCAGCATGAAGAAGTGCATCGGCTTGCCTTGTGCAAATGTTTTTTTATTGATAACAACATTGGCATATACTGATCAAAGTGAAAATATAAACTGCTCTTTCCTTTAGGCCAGGCCTATGTGTTGAGATGAATTGATGCATGAATTGATATTAAAACATCTTTATTTATCTATTGAATTGTATATGAAAAATAATACGAATCTTTCTGATCTCCAGCAACAGTAAAAAAAAAAAAAAAAAAAGGATTAATGGTTCAGCCCTAGTCTGGATGGTTTGTTACGTCTCAGCTCAGTCCCCTCCTCACCCTCGCCCCGTCTCCAGGTCTGGTGATGTCGGCCATCACCGTCCTCATCCTGGTGGCCCTGTTCGCCGTCGACACCTTCTGGGTGCAGAACCTGCCCTGGGTCAAGGACTGCACGCCCATATACGTCCAGTTCTTCGTCAAGTTCTTCATCATCGGCGTGACGGTGCTGGTGGTGGCCGTGCCCGAGGGCCTGCCCCTGGCCGTCACCATCTCCCTGGCTTACTCCGTCAAGGTAAACACCGAGCGGATTACGCCTCAGCCGGCCAGAGCGAGCCCGCTAAACCCAGCGCGACTCCACGTAGGCTGATGCTGCGTTACCGTTTCCCCCCCCGCAGCTTCTAGTCTGGAGATTACTGTGAAGAGATGTATTTTTCTTTTTCGTTTTCTTTGCCATTATTTCTTTCCTGCTCATTTAAGACGACACTGCTACTTCTTCTTTTTTTTAAGTTAGCTTTTACTCGCACATTACAGTCTTTGTCCAAGATTGCTAATTTTGCCCCCTCATTCTAGTTTTTCCCGCTCATTCTGTCTTTCTCCCGCCGAACGGCCATTTTCCCTCGCTAACCCCGCCCGTCTCGGCCCCGCCTCCACAGAAAATGATGAAGGACAACAACCTGGTGCGGCACCTGGACGCCTGCGAGACCATGGGCAACGCCACGGCCATCTGCTCGGACAAGACGGGCACGCTCACCATGAACCGCATGACAGTGGTGCAGGCCTTCCTCGCCGACAAGCACTTCCGCAAGGTCCCCGAGCCGGACAAGCTGCCCCCCGCCACCCTGGACATCCTGGTGCTGGGAATCGGGGTCAACTGCGCCTACACCACCAACATCATGGTGAGAACCCCCCCCCCCCCACTGAGGTTAGTGGAGTAGGGTGTCTGGGGGCCTACACCACCAACATCATGGTGAGAACCCCCCCCCCCCCCCCCCCCACTGAGGTTAGTGGAGTAGGGAGTCTAGGGGCCTACACCACCAACATCATGGTGAGAACCCCCCCCCCCCTGAGGTTAGTGGAGTAGGGTGTTTGGGGGCCTACACCACCAACATCATGGTGAGAACCCCCCCCCCCACTGAGGTTAG
Organism: Gadus morhua; assembly: GCF_902167405.1. NCBI lineage: Eukaryota > Metazoa > Chordata > Actinopteri > Gadiformes > Gadidae > Gadus > Gadus morhua. The sequence continues at coordinate 16,714,611 of NC_044066.1, read as the reverse complement.
TGGAGTAGGGTGTTTGGGGGCCTACACCACCAACATCATGGTGAGACCCCCCCCCCCACTGAGGTTAGTGGAGTAGGGTGTTTGGGGGCCTACACCACCAACATCATGGTGAGAACCCCCCCCCCCCCCCACTGAGGTTAGTGGTGTAGGGTGTTTGGGGGCCTACACCACCAACATCATGGTGAGTGCCCCCCCCCCCTCCCCCCCCACTGAGGTCAGTGGAGTAGGGTGCCTGGGGGCCGACACCACCAACATCATGGTGAGTACCCCCCCCCCCCCCCCACTGAGGTTAGTGGTGTAGGGTGTTTGGGGGCCTACACCACCAACATCATGGTGAGAACCCCCCCCCCCCCCCACTGAGGTTAGTGGAGTAGGGTGTCTGGGGGCCTACACCACCAACATCATGGTGAGAACCCCCCCCCCACTGAGGTTAGTGGTGTAGGCTGCCTGGGGGCCTACACCACCAACATCATGGTGGCCTTGCTACCTTTGTCAACACCCCTGATGTGATTCATGGTCCACCATTTTGAATTCTTCTTAATGCTGCGGTCAAAGAGCAGCGGTTCTCTTGGACTGTGAGTCATGAGGGCGAGGGCTGGGACCACCGGTCAGAGCGACGGACGTCCCGGTCTCACCCTGCGGTCTCCCCCCTCTCCCCCCTCTCCCCCCCAGTCCCCGGAGAAGGAGGGCGGGCTCCCGCGGCAGGTGGGCAACAAGACGGAGTGCGCCCTGCTGGGCTTGGCCTCCGACCTGAAGCGCGACTACCAGGCGGTGCGCAACGAGATCCCAGAGGAGAAGCTGTACAAGGTGTACACCTTCAACTCCGTCCGCAAGTCCATGAGCACCGTGCTGAAGAACGCCGACGGCAGCTACCGCATGTTCAGCAAGGGGGCGTCGGAGATCCTCCTCAAAAAGTAAGACGTGTGTGTGTGTGTGTGTGTGTGTGTGTGTGTGTGTGTGTGTGTGTGTGTGTGTGTGTGTGTGTGTGTGTGTGTGTGTGTGTGTGTGTGTGTGTGTGTGTGTGTGTGTGTGTGTGTGTGTTTTCACGGTCAATTTGACACATTTGAAGCTTTGATTAATCAGTGGATGTTTGCAATGACAAGCCTGAAGTAGACCCTGTGCACACATGTACACACATTCACAATCACAGCACACCAAGTCACCCGTGGGTGCAAATGGGCGCTAAATCATTTTTAGTTTCCGCTCGAAAAAATAACCGATGTAATAAAGTTTCAACTAATGATCGCATCGTTTGGATTCTTGAGATTATTTGTTAACATACGCTGACGTCCTTTTCGTGGGCTATTGACGTTGGATATACAGCTTGAAATCAGGATTTTAACACATTACAGCAGCAACACATTTTCTGAGTCATCAATTATTCTCAGGCGTAATGACTCGTTATCTCTAAGTGCCACACAATGAAGGCTGTATTTCTATATCAACGTGCAGCGTTTCAAAACCTTCTGAAGACGCGTGACTTGTCGGCGTTCTGCTTCACACCCCTCAACACCAACACGCTTTGCTCAAAGTTGTGAATTTTCGCAGCGGGGGAATGTAGATTTCTCGCATTCCCCGCGCTCCTGTAATTGTCAGCGTTTTGGCTGGCGTTCGGGGCTTAATGATGTGTGTCACGGCTTATGTGGCTAAGTAGTTCAAGTGCAACCCACCCAAGCCCCTTACTTTGGGTCTTAAAAAAGCAAGCCTGTAACCGTTCCCTGTAAGCCTCTTAGCCTGGCCCACACAGGGCCCCCACAGCCTGGCCCGGGCCCCCACAGCCTGGCCCGGGGCCCCCACAGCCTGGCCCGGGGCCCCCACAGCCTGGCCCGGGGCCCCCACAGCCTGGCCCGGGGCCCCCACAGCCTGCCCCGGCCCCCAAAGCCCGGCCAGCCCCCATAGCCCGGCCGGCCAGGCTGTGGGGGCAACAGTACGGAGCTTTCCATACTGTTGTTGGGGAATAGCCAGCTTGGCGGTTCCCCTTAAGAAGTTGTTCTATTCAGTTCCTTCATGTCTTTGTACCGGGAGCTCCTCTTCGACAGCACCTTATTTGTCACCGTTTCCGGACGATAAGGTGTTTCTGCCCTGACCCCTCCTCTCCCCCCCCCCCCCCCCCCAGGTGCTGTAAGATCCTGACGGCCAGCGGCGAGCCCAAGGTGTTCCGGCCGCGGGACCGAGACGACATGGTGCAGAAGGTGATCGAGCCCATGGCGTCGGAGGGCCTGCGCACCATCTGCATGGCCTACCGCGACTTCCCCGCCTCGGAGGGCGAGCCCGACTGGGACAACGAGACCGACATCCTGTCCCGGCTCACCTGCATCTGCGTGGTGGGCATCGAGGACCCCGTCAGACCGGAGGTGAGCTTTACCCCCCCCCCCCCCCGTCAGACCGGAGGGGAGCTTTACCCCCCCCCCCCCCCCCCGTCAGACCGGAGGTGTGCTTTACCCCCCCGTCAGACCGGAGGTGTGCTTTACCCCCCCCCCCCCCCCGTCAGACCGGAGGTGTGCTTTACCCCCCCCCCCCCCCCCCGTCAGACCGGAGGGGAGCTTTACCCCCCCCCCCCCCCCTTAACTATTTATCTGCTTATTAAGGAGAAGGTAGGGGTTCATAGGTCTTTCCAGTCCCGGGAGTCACAGCCCTCCGTGGGGTCACCCAAACGGGTCAAGACAGAATCCTGCATAAAGTTATTTTTCAAATAAACAAATCCTTCTTAAATGCATGTTCTTTTGGGCTTATGTTGTGAGGGTTGGTTTCAGGATTTGGTTTAAGGACTTCATAGTTTTAGGTCTAGGGTTTGGGTTTCTTTTAGGGTTTGTTTTAAGAGTTTAGTTTCAGAGTTTAGTTGTGGGCTTTCTTCCACTGACCGAATGTTCAGCCTTTACTAACTGATCTCCTAACCCCCCCCCCCCCCCCCCAGGTACCGGACGCCATCAGGAAGTGCCAGCGCGCTGGAATCACGGTGCGCATGGTTACCGGCGACAACATCAACACGGCACGCGCCATCGCCTCCAAGTGCGGCATCCTGAACCCCGGAGACGACTTCATCTGCGTGGAGGGCAAGGAGTTCAACCGCAGGATCCGCAACGAGAAGGGAGAGGTGAGGAGAGGGGAGAGGGGAGAGGAGGAGACAGGAGAGAGGAGAGGAGAGAGGAGGAGACAGGAGGAGACAGGAGAGAGGAGAGAGGAGAGGAGAGAGGAGGAGACAGGAGAGAGGAGGAGACAGGAGGAGACAGGAGAGAGGAGGAGACAGGAGAGAGGAGAGAGGAGGAGAGGAGAGGGGAGAGACGAGGAGAGGAGAGGGGAGAGAGGAGGAGAGGAGAGGGGAGAGAGGAGGAGAGGAGAGAGGAGAGAGGAGGAGAGGAGAGGGGAGAGAGGAGGAGAGAGGAGAGAGGAGGATAGGAGGGGGGAAGGGAGGAGAGGAGAGGAGAGGGGAGGAGAGGAGGGGGGAGGGGAGAGAGAGGAGGAGAAGAGACAGGGGAGAGGATAGGAGAGACGGGATGGGAGGATAGGAGGGGGGGAGAGAGAGGAGAGAGGAGACGGGCCTCTCACTACACAGAGAGGCAGAGGGGCGAGGAGGCCTTGTCCTGACTCCCTGGACATTTTAGATTCAGCCTTGTTTGAATAATTGAAGTTTACAGGACCTAGACATTCCAATGCTAACTATGCTACCCAGTGATTTTTTTATTTTTATATTACCCTAATCCAAAAGTCGTTGGGGCTAGGGTAGAAACTTTTCAGAGTAAGCTAAATTTTTAAATCATTCAAACTGAGAAAAATCCCAACCCTCCCCTCAGACCATCCTCCACTAACCACTCCCCCAAAACATGTGACTAGCTCTCTAGCTTAACAATAGGTCAGGCTTGTGGAAGACTCCTGTAACGGACAATGAGTGCAAGGGACGGGTTCGCGCTGGCAGCCAGATAAGTAGGTTGACTGACAGGTAAGCCGTCCAATCAGGTCATTCGGGCTGAATAACATGATTGGACAGGCTTATGGTAGGCCTGCCGCAGATACTAGATTTAGTTATGTTTTCGTTGGAGCATATTATGTATTGTTTGCTGTAGTGATGTAAATAAATATATAAAAGATTTCAACAATTATGCAACTATGCTTCCAAACTAGATTGCCTGCTCAGGCTTTAACTTAATGCTCATCATTTATTGTTTTTTTTTCCAGGTTGATCAAGAACGCCTCGACAAGCTATGGCCCAAACTGCGAGTGCTGGCCCGCTCCTCCCCAACAGACAAACACACACTGGTCAAAGGTAGGAGCTCGCAGAGTCCCTCCTTCGTTCTGCTTCCACAGTCACGGACCACTCCAGGCTTGTAACAATACTGCATCAACCGGACGGCCTTCTCCTTCCTCCTCCAGGTATCATCGACAGCACCGTCCTGGAGCAGAGGCAGGTGGTCGCGGTGACAGGAGACGGAACCAACGACGGGCCCGCTCTGAAGAAGGCCGACGTGGGCTTTGCCATGGTACCTCCTCCTCCTACTTCTCCTCCTGCTCCTCCTCCTCCTCCTTCTGCTCCTCCTTCTCCTCCTCCCCCTCCTTCTTCTGCTCCTCCTCCCTCTCCTCCTCCTCCTCCTCCTCCTCCTCCTCCTCCTCCTCTTCATCTTGAACCCTTCTGAGCATTACCCACACATACACACACAAAGCGAGAGTAGCTCTATCAACCAGATCAAGGCCGGGGCTACTTATACTATCCTCTACTTCTATTTATGCCTTTAGCAGACGCTTGGATCCAAACCAACATTGTTAATAACATCGTTAATTCAAAAAGACATTGTACACAAACACAAACAGTAATTGACTCATGCAAAACAGAAAAGCACATGAGTACAAAGTACACGATGGGCACGTATGGCCACTCAGCAGAACGCCATAGGACAGCGTACAAAAGAACGGCCAGCGCAGAGCTGTCACTAAGGAGGGGCGGGCTAACCCGGGGATTCACCGGACGCTTTACGGCCGCGTTACGGCTGCGGCACGGAACGGCTGCGACTTTGCCCTGCTTGCATTTCCACCGGGCGCGTTACGGCAGCGCAACGTGCGTTGCGAGCCAGCCGTATTCACGCGAGATCACAAGATCTCGCGATAATCCTAAACCTAATGTACTCACCTTCCACTCCCAAATTGACTGCAATTAAATGCCAGGCTTTGTCCTTCCGGCCATTAGCCTTATAAAAAGGATGATTTGGTACATGAATGACGTTGTGATGGGCTACATGAGCTGAGTATTGTGTTTTACTTTGAAAATTGACCGGATGCTCTATGGCTTTTACTTTTTCACTTCCTGCCCGGCTCGATCTGCTCTGTTGAAATTGACGCGGTTCAGCAACGGCTTGCGGCAAAAATAGAAATGCTACGGAATGATAGCGCTGCGGCACGGCGAGCCGCTCCTGGGACGCTGCTGAGACGTTCCGCAGCCGCGCCCCGTGGAAATGGTCTCATTGATTAGAGTGGAACCTATCTGCTGTGGTGACCGCGGCCAAGACGTGCCGCGGCCGTAACGCGGCCGTAATGCGGCCGTAACGCGGCCGGTTGAATCAGGCCTTAAGAAGGCTCCCATCCATGCTGTTAGGGGACGGCATGGGGCCGATCCTGCCCCACTGCTAGAGAGACTGTTGGCACACCTCACACCGACATGGGTATCACGAAGGTGTTAACGACCATCCCCCTCCTCCCCAGGGCATCGCTGGCACCGACGTGGCCAAGGAGGCGTCGGACATCATCCTGACGGACGACAACTTCTCCAGCATCGTGAAGGCGGTGATGTGGGGCCGGAACGTCTACGACAGCATCTCCAAGTTCCTGCAGTTCCAGCTCACCGTCAACGTGGTGGCCGTCATCGTGGCCTTCAGCGGCGCCTGCATCACCCAGGTACGCCTCGACGTCCCCCTCTCCCTCCCCCTTCCCCTCCCCCTCCCCCTCCCCCTCCCCCTCCCCCTCCCCGTCTCCTGTTGTAGTGGCATAAGCGTTTCCTAGGCTGGCTAGGTTGTCTAGCCAGTGTCAGTCTTCAGTTATGACCCGCTCACTGGCGGACAGATAAGACCAGCTCCAGCCCAGTACCGGTCTGTGCCTGGCTCTCCCAGTCTCCCAGTGCAGCTCCGGCCTCTGAGATGAGGCAGTGTTTAGGTCTCCTTCAGGCGGTGGAGTCATGGTTAGATCTCCGGAGCCACCGGCCTCTGTAGTGCTCACGGTCCTCCCAGCAGCCCCCCCTGTGAGGTGCTGGGGGGGTGACGGTGCGGGGGGGCAGACCGAGCCGCTCGCCCCCGCTCCCCGTGGGGTTGATCTCGGCACGGACACTCCAGGCTCCCACGGAGGCGCTCGTGCGCGACTGGTACTCTCGCCATCACCTCCCCCTCCCCGCTGCCTTATATCTTCTTCCCTCCGCACATGTTGGTCCTCTCAGGAAGCCCTAATAAGGGCCTCCTGTCTGACCCCGTCGGCCGCTCTGACAGCCGCTAAATTAGAGCTCACCCAGCCAGGAAATAATTGAAAATTGGGGCTACGCTCACGAGAACAAATGGCTATTTACAGTTCACCCTACTCCCCCATATCCCCCCCCCCCCCTTTTCACCAAGTAACAAATATGGCTATAATTATGGCATAATGAGCAGGCAGAGACGAGGCACCACTGCGAGTAAAGAGGGCCAGACTCCCTCCCTCCAGTTCTCTCCCTCCTCCTCCCTTCTCCTCCTCCACCTCCCCCTCTCCACTGCTGGAGACGTTGGCCCGGCGCTGCTCTGCTTTATATAACCGCGCAGTGGAAATAGCCCAGTCTGCACCACTTGACTAAATCCTGTAATTTTAAATCCTTGAGGAGGAGAAGAGAGAGAGGGGGGGGAAAAAGAAAGAGGAAGAAAACGACGAGGACTGAAATGAAGTGCCTTCCCTTAACTGTTGTCTGAAGCCCAGTTTTGCGGTGGTCGTGATTTTTTTATGTTGTTGTTTTTGTTCCTACCTTGCGGGGAAAGTTTTCTATGTTTTTTTCTAGCGAGGGAACAATGCCACGGTGAATCAGCAGCTCGGTCGGTGAACACTTTAGCGCGCGCCGTTCCCGAGGACTGAGTGGGCTGCTGCTGCTGCTGCTGCTGAACACTCGCCCTCCTCAACAAGAGACCTGCATTCCCTGCGCATTGCAGAGCTTTATGACTATTCCATGGGAATAAAAAGCTATTCTGACCCTTTTTATACGATTCAAACTCGCTGTATGCACACTCTCTAATACTGCAGTGGCGATCAGCCTAGATCTGAACTGTTGTACTGTGGGCAGGTTGTGGCTCCGATGTGACGGAGCCGAAGACACGTCAGTGACATCTGAAGTGTCTGAACATATCGTCCATGAGGCGTTGGACGACCTACTCGAGGCCACCTAATCCGAAGCTTGATTTGCCCTTCTGCGTCGATATAGCCTCACGGGTCAAAGCGTTAGCGCTGTAGCTTACTTGCGCCTCTCCGACAGAACTACATTTACATTAATATTCAGGGCATTTAGCTGACGCTTTCATTAAAGACTTAAAATAAGTCCAATTGTCAGAAGAAAGAGAAACAATATATCGCTAAGTAAGGATGTTCATAGAACCAAGTGCCCTTCCACAACAAAGACAGCTACACATAGCTACAAACTATACGTCTCCATAGTGATGCATCGCAATCAGTTCGGGCCTTCTTGTTGTAACTAAGGATCCCGAATCCTATTCCCGTTAAAAAAATTTTTTGGACGATTCTTGATTTTTTTTTTTGCAAATCAACTTGTGACGGAGTCAATTGAGAGAGGATCATTTGTCGACGTGTCTCATCGTGTTATTGTGTCCCCTCGTGTTATTGTGTCCCCTCGTATTATTGTGTCTCATCGTATAATTGTATCTTATCGTATTATTGCATCATCGTGTTATTGGTTCTCATCGTATTACGTCGGCTGGGGAGATGATCGAAAGATGAAACTCATGGAAATGTGTGAAAGTGATGCAGGGTGATGCAGGGTGATGCAGGTTGATGCAGGGTGATGTAGGGTGATGCAGTTCATTCATATTGCAGGGCTGAAAACTGTCTCCGTGTTGGAATAGAGTCAACGTTCGAACCTCAAACTACTGGACGTGTTCCACTCATCACAGGCGCTCGGTTTCCCCCGACACCGTGAACACGACCACCTGTAGTGCCTCCTGTTGAGGAGGCTCTCTCTGAGGCTGTTCTGATAATAATAAATTGCATTTTACAGCACTTCTCTCGCACTCAAAGCGTTTAGGTTCTGACCTTCAGACCTAAGGTCACCTTCGTCCAAGTGGATTTTCTAATGTTTGACCAGTTGCATAAAACAAAACCCTTTCTCTCTACTCAACCAAAGTCGTATTTAGAGGATGAGAAACGTTTCTCTTGCCCAAAAATAAACAAAACGGTTGTGGTTGACTAACTAGATCTTTCAGTTTTCTTCTACACTGCAACAGGAAGCAGCAGCAGGCTGGTATCTAGGTTTCATTAAGTCCTTCCTGTTTGCTTGTCAACATTACTCACTGGTCTACTTTTGACGTGCGTAGACGGAGCAATGGGGTAGCAGTAGTGGTAGTCTTCAGACTGACACGTGTCCTTCTACCATCTAACATTCTTGTTCTCTCTGTCTCCACTACTCTCCACTCTCTCTTTACCACTCCTCTATTCTACTCTACCCTCTTCTACCTCTATCTCTATGTCTATATCTCTATATCTCCCTCTCCCCCCCTGCTCTCCTCCCTCCTCCCCCCTCTCCTCTGCTCTCCACCTCCCCCTCTGCTCTCCCCTCGTACTCTCTCCTCCTCCTCCCCCCTCCCCTCTCCTCTCCTTCTCTCCCCCCCCTCTCCTCTCCTCTCCTCCTCTCTCCTCCTCTCTCCCCACCTCCCCTCTCCTCTCCTCCTCTCTCCTCCTCTCTCCCCCCCTCTCCTCTCCTCTCATCCTCTCCCCCCCTCTCCTCTCCCCCCCCTCTCCTCTCCTCTCCTCTCCTCTCCTCTCTCCTCCTCTCTCCCCCCCTCTCCTCTCCTCTCATCCTCCCCCCCCCTCCTCTCCTCTCCTCTCCTCCCCCCCCCCTCCTCTCCTCTCCTCTGTCTCCCCACAGGACTCCCCGCTGAAGGCGGTGCAGATGCTGTGGGTGAACCTGATCATGGACACCTTCGCCTCGCTGGCCCTGGCCACGGAGCCCCCCAACGAGGCCCTGCTGCTCAGGAAGCCGTACGGCCGCAACAAGCCCCTGATCTCCCGCACCATGATGAAGAACATCCTGGGCCAGGGCGTGTACCAGCTCGTCATCATCTTCACCCTGCTGTTCTGCGGTACGTGGGCGGCAGCGCCCCGCCCTCGACTGGTGTTCTGTGATACCTCAGCCGCGGCTCGGATGGAAAACTAAAGGATAGTCCCACGGGGGGGGGGGGGGGGGGGGGGGACCTTACTGGCTCCTTGTAGGAACGTAGACGTTTCATCTCTTTCATCTCCCAACCGGAAAACCGTAGACTAGTGCCGGCCGCGCACGTCCCCGGCTGGCTCTGAGGCCGCCCTGAAGGGCCCGACCACCGTTTAGCTGAAGCAGAGCCCACGGAGCTGGGAAGAGCTTCTGGTCGGAGGGAGAGCAGCCTTGAGGACATGGGCAGGGGCCGACCCATCCGGTCAGATACTGTTCCCCACCAGCAGAGGGAGGGGCCGTGTTTAGTGGGGGGGGGGGGGGGGGGTCTTGAGCCGCCTGCCTCCTGGGTGAAGTCCCCTTAAGCCCTGCAGTGTTTAGTTCCAGATGTGCCAGCGCCCCTTCCTGCTGCGGCTCGTAGCCCCAGCAGCGCTCAGGGACAGGGCTAACATAGGATCAGCCGCCTCGGCTCAACCAGAACCAGGACCCTTCAGCAGGGAGGGGGCCTCGCACCTCCGTCAGCTGGGGTGGGTGGAGGCCGTCTGCTGCCTCATAGTCAGGGTGGAGGTTTTTATTCACACTCTACGCTGGTTGGTGTGTTTAAGTTGGAGACACCAGAACCTCCATTCATTCAGTCTGGTCGTTTGTTTAATAGAGGAAAGTTAAAAGCGTAAAACTTGTATTTATTATGATGGTTATGCACTTCTCTACATCATGCAAAGTTACAATTTCTGTGAATTTAAATGGTAAGTAAGAAGAGGAAAAAAACCTGTGTGTGTGTGTGTGCAGGTGAGAAGATCTTCAACATCGACAGCGGCCGTAACGCCCCCCTCCACGCCCCCCCCTCGGAGCACTACACCATCGTCTTCAACACCTTCGTCATGATGCAGCTCTTCAACGAGATCAACGCCCGCAAGATCCACGGCGAGAGGAACGTCTTCGACGGCATCTTCAGGAACCCCATCTTCTGCTCCATCGTGTTCGGCACCTTCATCATCCAGGTGCGGCCCCAGCCTTTATTCCACAGATACTCGGGTCTGTAGCATATAACCGCCGTGTCTGATTACAGTTTAATTCATTTTTCACAATTTACCGGCTCTCGTTTTGAAGAAAATCCCCGCGCCATTCGTTTCAATGGGAATCGTCACGGTCTATACTTCAACATAAGGTGGACTTTGAAATTCGTCCCAGCCTTTATACCAAAGATACTATAGGGTTTATAACATATAACCGCGTTTTCTGATTACAGTTTAATGCTTTTTTCACAATTTACCAGCTACCGTTTTGAAGGCTGAACAGACAAGAGTACTAAAGTGTGACGTCACGTTTCCATAGCAACCGATTTTCGGTTCTACACACACCAAATTTAACAAGGGGAAATCCTATGCCACACAAACCTTTTATAGAAAAGGAACAATTTTTTTGCGAATTGATTTGTGAGTTTGCTTTACCAATGATGTAAGTAATATTGAGAATAGATTGTCTTCATATAAAAAAAAAAACTAAACCGAATTAACGTTTACGAACTTTTCCTTTTAATACCCGAGGGGAATGCATGAACGCCTCGACATGTTTCGATTGGTAGTGATTTTCACCTCTTGAAATTGATTTATTTTAATTTTGAAAGAAACAACACATGGAAGCAATGGAGAACACCATCTCTCGTTCGGTTGTTTAGAACTGAAAATCCGGTTGCCAGGACAACGTGACGTTTTCACTTTAGCAATGTATTTGAGTGGAACAACTTAGCAGGTGTCCATATATATGGGGTTAATTGAACTAGTTTGAAAAGAGAAAACATATTGACTAAAAGTAATGACTGAAAGTTGACTAAAATGTAAAGACTTCTCGTAGACTAAAACTAGACTAAAACTACAAAGCAAAACAATGACTAAAATGTGACTAAATCTACTTAGCATTTTCGTCAAAAGACTAAGACTAAGACTCAATCTAAAATAGCTGACAAAATTAACACTGGTATTAGTATAGCCCTTAATCAACCTTACAGTCTCAAAGGGTGCAAAAGGACACATACTTAGGACACCCCCTGACTCAGAGGTCACCGCAACGCGCTACAACAGACAGAACAGTGAATTAGACGTGGCTGTCGTGGTTGTAGACCCTGTCTAGTCGGGGAATGAGGGCTGGGGTTCAGCCTTCAGTTCTTCCACCAGCTTCTGTTAAGAACGACCCAGATGGCGGGCTCGGACTTCTCGGACTTCTTCTCGGGGGAACGGCGCTCAGTGGCCGCGTGGGCTCGGCTGCTTTCACATCAAACCAATCACAGCCAGTGCCGGACCGGAGGCGGGGCTTCTCTAGCCGGCCCTGCTGAGCGCTTGGTTCCCACGGCGACGACCAGCGGCCGCTTCGTACGTCCACCCGTCGCTGGACGTCTAAATTAAAGGAAACGGTTCAACCGTACATGAAACGGTTCCCCGACAGCCCGGCCTCGGCGAGGAGAGAGACGACGTTCCATCGTAACTCTATTCCCAGATCTCGTTAACGCCTCGCCGAAGGCCGCAAGGGAAAGTTCAGCGTTCCCCAAACTCCTGAGTTACATCACAGCCGGCCCAGGCACTTTTACTCCACAGAGATTTACCGCCTCCCTCTCCCTCCCTCTCTCTCTCTCCCTCTCTCTCTCTCTGTCTCTGTCTCTCTGTCTCTCTGTCTCTCTCTCTGTCTCTCTCTCTGTCTCTCTCTCTGTCTCTCTCTCTGTCTCTCTCTCTGTCTCTCTCTCTGTCTCTCTCTCTGTCCCTCTCTCTCCCTCCCTCCCTCCCTCCCTCTCTTTGTTACCCCAGGAATCAGCGAGTATTACAGCATACTTTCCGTGTCCAGCTTCCTTTGTCCCGGCGTCTGACAGGTTTATGTAGCGCTTTAAGGCCGGTGATTCACTGCTTAATAAAGCGGCCCTCTCTCCTCCTCCTGTGTCTCCGCGTGTGTCTGTGTGTAGATCGTCATTGTGCAGTTCGGTGGGAAGCCGTTCAGCTGCGTGGCGCTGACCACGGACCAGTGGCTGTGGTGCACCTTCCTGGGCTTCGGCAGTCTGCTGTGGGGACAGGTGAGACCAGGCGGCCCCCTGTGGAGCCCCCGAGCTGGACTGTGGGGAAACACTGCCCCCCTGTGTTGACTTTGAGGAATTGCACCCATAGGGGTTAATATACTGTGACCTCTGAGTGCTAATATGAAACATTAACACTAAAGAGTTTAACTTGAAATAGCCTTTTTTTCATGCTCAATTTGAAAGTATCGACTCACTGCCGGCTTCGATCACTTGTTTCTCATATAATTTTTAAGTAGCCGCTTCCATTATTTTATGAAGTAATTTTGATTTGTATTTACCGCAATCAAAGCTTGAAATCGGTGAACAAAAAGAAAGTTGAGTCATTCAGTTGTTCTGCTCTTCAGGCGGGGGGCAGCCCAGCCCAGTCTAGTGTCGGCCTCCCAGTGGAAACGGCTCTGGGTTCAGACCGCAACGTCCACATCCTACCTGTAGTCGTTGAGCGAAGTGCATTAATGACATCACTCATGCCCCTCCCCTTTCCCCCCCCCCCAGGTGATCGCCACGGTCCCGACCAGCCGGTTGAAGTTCCTGAAGTCGGCCGGCCACGGGACGCAGAAGGAGGAGATCCCCGACGACGAGCTAGACGACCTGGACGACAACGACGAGATCGACCACGCGGAGCGAGAGCTGCGCCGCGGGCAGATCCTCTGGTTCCGGGGCCTCAACCGCATCCAGACGCAGGTAACGTCAGCTCCACACACCCCCATCCCCGTCGCCCTGACGACCAGCCCCGCCCCCCTCCCTCCTCCTCCTCCAAGTAGCACCGCCGCCGCCCGCAAGGGAACGGAGAGACGATTATTAGGAACTATTACGTTATCTTCAGCTGTCAATCTCTCTCTCTCTCTCTCTCTGTCTCTCTGTCTCTCTCTCTCTCTCTCTCTCGTGTTCCTTCTCTCTCTCTCTCTCTCTTTAAGGGTGGCATGTGCCCTGAACAGAGCATCTATTCTATTGGGAGCCAATGCAGGTCTTTAAGGCTGATGTCCTAGCAGGTTGGCCAGCTTGAGTGAATGAATAAAGGGACCTGGAGGCACTGCCCAGAGGGAAGGCAGGGCCTCACATGATCAGTTGATGAATGAATAAAGGGACCTGGAGGCACTGCCCAGAGGGAAGGCAGGGCCTCACATGATCAGTTGATGAATGGCACGGCGATGACCGGAAGGAGAGGGCGACTTGGGTCGGCAGAGATAAAGAAGCAGCAGAGAAGGGTGCCTTTTTAACCAGCCACGAGCCGCCTCCTCCTCCTCCTCCTCCTCCCCCCCGCCTCCTCCTCCTCCTCCTCCTCCTCCTCCCCCCGCCTCCTCCTCCTCCTCCTCCTCCTCCTCCTCCTCCTCTTTCCCCTACAGTCTCTTATTATTTTCTCTTTTACTCTCTGAATTATTAAATCAAATCTCTCTTTTTAAATTGACTATCTTTCATTCCTATGATTATACGTGTCTTGTATTGTGCTCTCTTTCTCTTTTGTTCTTTCTTTCTCATTTAATCCCCTCTCCCTCCATCATTTCCTTTGTCTTTATTCGTTGGACTGTCTCTCTCTCTCTCTCTCCTCTGGCCCTGTGTGCCCTCCGTCTCTGTGTTAACGCTCCCTCTTGGTTCTTCTCTCCTCTGGTCTGTGCTCTGTTCTCCTGGTGTGTCACCTGGCTGTCCTGGTTCTTTGCAGATGGATGTAGTGAGCGCCTTCCAGAGCGCCAGCTCCTTTCAGGGGGTGCTCAGGCGCCAGGCGTCCAACTCCAGCCAGCCGCAGCACGATGTAACCAATGTTTCTAGCCCTTCACATGTAACCTTCTCTACCACTACTACCACCACACCCAGTACCAGTACCAGTACTACCACTCCTGCCATCAACTCCGCTTCTGCCACTGTGGGGTGTGAGTGCGTGTTCTCCTCTAGTGCATGACACTACTCTTACCGTTTTTTGGACTTTGATTTCTGTGTGCGTGTGTGTTTGTGTGTGTTTTCTTGATTTACCTGTTTGTGTGTTTTTGCATCGGTGACTCTCCTCTTCACTCTACCACTAATGCTCTTGTCTTGATGTTCGTTGACACAAGTTATCTTTGGACTCCCCCTCTCTCTCTCTCTCTCTCTCTCTCTCTTCCTTCACTCTAATGTTCCCTCGTCTTCCTCTTTCCTCTTCTACTTTAAATCCAACGTCCCCAGAACGCGCCCCCCTCTTCGACCTCCATACCGCTTGGACACCTCGCTATGTGTATCTGTGTGACTCCATAACCCGATGGATTTATGTGTTTCCCAGTGGGGGGCTTCTGCGTTTGTCCTGCTTCTGCTTCTTGGTCTCCTGTGAGATATGGAGAAAAACAAGGTGGACGATGTAGTACTCTAGTTCTGTTTGCTCTGCCTTTTTATTGGACTGACAACGCCAGGTTTGTCTGCCTCTGCCTTTAGTCTGTGCTGTACTACCCCCTCTCCTCCTCCTCCTCCTCTTCTCTCCTGTCGGCTCTCATCGATGTGTGTTTTGCAGAGCTCTAGAACCTCGTAGCCGGGTAAATGGTTTGAGTATAAGCCCATGATCATGGTCCAAGAGTGTACCCCCCTTTTGAGACGACGCCCCTCTCTGTTCACGATGAAGGGACCCAGAGTGACCTTTCACCCTACAGCTGGACCAGGGCTCTTGCTGGTCCCCACGTCTCTCTCTCTCTCTCTCTCTCTCTCTCTCTCTCTCTCTCTCTCTCTCTCTCTCTCTCTCTCTCTCTCTCTCTCTCTCTCTCTCTCTCTCTCTCTCTCTCTCTCTCTCTCTCTCTCTCTCTCTCTCTCTCTCTCTCTCTCTCTCTCTCTCTCTCTCTCTCTCTCGCCCCTTCTCTCTCTCTCTCTCGCCCCTTCTCTCTCTCTCTCTCTCTCGCCCCTTCTCTCTCTCTCTCTCTCTCTCCCCTTCTCTCTCTCTCTCTCTCTCTCCCCTTCTCTCTCTCTCTCTCCCCTTCTCTCTCTCTCTCGCCCCTTCTCTCTCTCTCTCTCCCTGGTTGGGGTAATGTGCTCTTCTGAGGCGGAGATGCGTATAGCGTATCAGCGATTGCCCTTGGTAGCCTGCGCTAGTGTTCCACTATATCTGTGGTGTTGGACAGCCTCCATTTGAGATCCGCAACGATTTTAAAGAATCGCAAGATTGCATTAAGCTGAGGACACGGAGCACACTCGCTCTCCCTCTCTAATCAGGAGGCAGAGAGACTCTCACTCTGATTCTCTTTTCCCTTGCCAGGAGAGAGAGTGCGTGTGTGTGCGCGTTTGTTTTCCCCAGACACCGGAGACAGGTGGTCTGACAGAGCAGTAGCTCTCGTAATGTGCTGTGTTGTGTAGGGGTTTGTGTGGGAGTGTCCCCTTAGGGAATCCCCATCACCGCGTCTCAATGTTAAACCTGACACAACAGTTGGATCCAGCCGGGAGGGAGGAGGGCTGTGTTACAGTGTGCTGCCGGTTGTTGTTCCTAACCCTTTGTCCCTGCTAGGTTCCAGGGGGTTTCCGATCCCCAGAGGGGAACCCTGCGACCTCACATTTTCTAACGAAATTTTTAACAATTTCTTTCCAGGTTATCTCAAAAAGTCAATGATTCATGCAATCGTGTTTGTATGTTAAGTTTAAGTGTGTTTTAAGTATTTTAAATGCAATGTGAATTGCAATGTGGTGAGGCCTGTTGTTTGTCCACCTATGGTGGCCTCAATGACCAAAAGACCCCAACAGAAACCAAGACTGACTCCCAACGTGTTCCTCCTATAGATTCTGTGAAATGTGTCATGGGCTATACTCAAAGGTTTACTACTGTTGAACACCAGGTAGCGCTCGCTCTGCATGGGGCCCCTGCCTCGCTGTCCTTGTGCCGGTTTTCTCCTCACATGTTTTACCAGCTTGCAGACGCTTTGCTGCCGCAGCTCATCCCTTTATTCCCCCACAAGCTAATCCTCTCGCTCCCTCTTACTCGCTCTCCCTTCCAACTCGTTCTGTCCTTCTCACACTGTGTGTGTCCGTCTCTCTCTCTTACTGTCCTTCTCAATAGCCGCGTTTACATGGCACATCTGATCCGCATAGATTTCTATGCGGCATAGATCTGTTCCTAAAATGTGTTCCGAATGTACTGTATACATGGCAGTAACAAAAGTGTCCGTTATGTCTCTCGCGCACACCTGACACATCTCTGGACCGGCGGCGACATAACGGATGTCTTATCACTATCGGGGATTTTAAATTTGATTTTAATGAAAGCACAGCAGGAGAGAGCTTTTCTCTGCCTGCTCCTTCAATTAAGAAGGAGGAGGACAGCGCAGCAACGTCAATTTCTCGTCAGATCTTTATATTTACCCTAAGCGCCGCCGCAAACAAGAGGAATTTGGATGCGAGTCCGCAGCCAAGACTGGTGGGAGAGAGTGGTCTTACGGGAATTTGGGGACCAGGAATCCTCGAAGGTCCAATTGCGAACTACTGCAGCTGCCATCTCTCTAAGTTAAGAAGTATTTTAACGTTCAGCCTGCAAAAGTACTAGTAGTAGCCTACTCATTTACAGTTATCTCGGACGAGCACGGACACTACGATACGCGAACACGTCATTAAAAAACACCAATGTGTCCCGTCGCTTAGCAACCGGACACGCTTACCGGACTACTTTTACGGAGTGATAACAAAGACGTGAATCAGGCAATAAATCCACTTTCCTTGACAGCGGTGAAGTTCGGTGTGCTTAAAAGTACCGACGGAGCTCAGTGGACCAATTGCGAACTACTGCGGCTGCACTAAGTTAAACCCCAATCTATGCGGAATAAGTGTATACATGGCGATTAAAAACGGAATACACCACCTCTTCTATTCGGCATAGAATCTATGCCGAACAGATAATTGTATTACGAATGAGGCGTATACATGACCATTTTCTATGCCGCATAGAAATCTATGCGGCATAGATGTGTCCATGTAAACGCGGCTACTGTCTCTTTCTCTTACTGTCCTTCTCACTGTCTCTCTCACTTCCTCTGTCCTTCAGGCTGTCTCTCACTTCCTCTGTCCTTTGGTCTGTCTCTCTTTCTCTTACTCTGTCTTTCTCACTTTCTCTCTCTTATTGTATTTTTGCTTGTCTCTCTCTCTTACTGTCTTACGTGCTGTCCTCATCTGTCTCTCCTATACTTATTTACTCTGCCAATTTCTCTATCTCTCTTTCTGTCTCTATCTGTCCCTCACTGTGCGTGCGTGCGTGTGTGTGTGTGTGTGTGTGTGTGTCTGTCTCTGTCTCTGACTGTCTGTCTCTCTCTCAGTCTCTCTCTCTCTCTCTCTCTCTCTCTCTCTCTCTCTCTCTCTCTCTCTCTCTCTCTCTCTCTCTCTCTCTCTCTCTCTCTCTCTCTCTCTCTCTCTCTCTCTCTCTCTCTCTCTCTCTCTCTCTCTCTCTCTCTCTCTCTCTCTCTCTGTGTAGGTGTCTCTCTCTGTAGGTGTCTCTGTCTCTGTAGGTGTCTCTGTCTCTGTCTCTCTCTCTCTCTCTCTCTCTCTCTTTCTCTCTGTAGGTGTCTCTGTCTGTCTCTGTCTCTCTGTGTGTGTATCTCTCTCTGTCTCTCTTTGAGCATGTTCAACAACATAACCTCTTGTCTTTGGATCTGTCCTCGGTCAAAGAACTATTTTCCTTCCTGTCCCCTCTTTGCACTTTTGATTAAATTGGCCTCGACCCTAATCCAGAGTTGTTATTTGGTGAAATGCCCCTTCTAACCCTACAGTCACAGACTGCATTCTATTGGTCGGTTTCAACGCTCCCCAGGGGTCACTACTTACTTCTTCCCAAAGTATTTATTTGAAGCTCCTCACTAAACAGACCTGAGTGTTTCAACGGCAGTCCAGGGCAGTCAATGATTAACCACCAGCATCAGGACTACTCAAATGTACTACTAAGCACCGCAGCATTCCTGCATGCATGCCCCCGCCGCCCAAAGCACACGAGTCGTCCCTACTATTGACCCTATTAAACCCCTCCTGAATGCAGTGCTGCCAGCTGTTTAAGGTCCAAATGTGTGTTTCTATGGAAACGAGACTGACTCTATCTCCATTTCCCCCCCCCCCCCCCGCGGTGCAGATCCGGGTGGTGAATGCATTCCGCAGCTCCGTGTCCCTCTATGAGGGCATGGAGAAGCCCGACCCGCGATCCTCCATCCATAACTTCATGAGCCACCCCGAGTTCACCATCGAGGACTCGGAGACGCACATCCCCCTGATCGACGACACCGACGCCGAGGACGACGCGCCCACCAAGCGCAACTCGGCCAGCCCCCGCAACGCCTCGCCCGCCCCGCCCTCGCCCGGCCCCGCCCCCGGGAGCCCCGCGCCCAGCCCCGCCCCCACGCCCCCCCTCCAGGGCCCCGAGCCCCCGCCGGCCACGCCCAACCAGAACAATAACGCCGTGGAGAGCAACAACCACCTCCACGTCGGCCTGAAGCCGCCGGCCCCCACCGCCTCGCCGCTGGCCAGCCCCGGGAGCCCCCTGCACAGCCTGGAGACCTCCCTCTGAACCCCCACCGAGGGAGGGGGCCCTCACAGCCTGGAGACCTCCCTCTGATCCCCCCCCCAGGGAGGGGGCCCTCACAGCCTGGAGACCTCCCTCTGGTCCCCCCCCAGGGAGGGGGCCCTCACAGCCTGAAGGGGGCCCTCACAGCCTGGAGACCTCCCTCTGATCCCCCCCCAGGGAGGGGGCCCTCACAGCCTGGAGGGGGCCCTCACAGCCTGGAGGGGGCCCTCACAGCCTGGAGGGGGCCCTCACAGCCTGGAGACCTCCCTCTGATCCCCCCCCAGGGAGGGGGCCCTCACAGCCTGGAGGGGGCCCTCACAGCCTGGAGGGGGCCCTCACAGCCTGGAGGGGGCCCTCACAGCCTGGAGACCTCCCTCTGATCCCCCCCCCCAGGGAGGGGGCCCTCACAGCCTGGAGGGGGCCCTCACAGCCTGGAGGGGGCCCTCACAGCCTGGAGACCTCCCTCTGATCCCCTGGGGCCGGAGGGGCCACACTGCTACTACTACTACTACTACTACTACTACTACTACTACTACTACTACTACTACGACACACACACACCCCTGACACCACCTCCCTCAGTCCCTCCACACACACACACACATACACATACACACATACACACACACTCTGCTCCACGCACACCACCACTTTACCGCCCAGCTCGGGAGGAAGCTCTGACGACCGGACAGATGCACTAGCAGGGGAAGGGGAGAGGAAACGAGGAGACAAGGAGAGGAGTCAAGGAGGGGTCGCAGGCTCCTCGGGGGGTAGCAGGGGGGTCCGGGATTGGCCCGGCTGGGCTTCGGTGATACATCAGACATTGGTTCAGAGTGGAGGGTTTTGGTTGGTGTGGATGCATTTGTCTTTTTAAACATTTTTTCTCTCGCCCCCCCCACCCCCGGACTCCCCGACCTCACCCCCCCCCACCCCCGGACTCCCCGACCTCGCCCCCCCCACCAACCTTCCTCCGTGGTATAATTGTCTTTTTCTCGGTGCACGAGAGGTGTGATTACAAACTCGGATTGAAAGTGACCTGTTTTTATTATTATTATTATTATTGTTGTTGTTGTTATTCTTATTCTTCTTCTTATTATTATTGATTGAGGAGAAGAAGCTCCTCCTGGCTTGATGATCGGCTGTACGAATTTAAAAGAATCTCTACGCTTTTATCTGAATGATGTATATTTAGCTCTCTGGCCCTCGCTCATTCAAAGCCTCTGCTCCATTGGCTGTTAATATTCTGAACTATTTATGTTTTTTTTTTTTTGATAAAGCAGGTCTGTTTACAAAGTTTGTAGATACTTTTTTTCTGTTCGTGGGCAAAAAGAGCTTCCTGGCGTACGATCGAATTAAAACTGGGGACAGTTTAAAAAAACTAAAAAGAAGAGACACAAAAGATCGAATGAGACACTATTTCAGATACTGCTGTATTTTCAGGAAAAAAAAGGGTGTTTCTATGGAAACCTAACTATTTTTGCCTGCACGTTTTACTTGTTATATATTTGTAGATAAATATAAAACTCTCTAGCCAAACAGATAAACACTAAGGCTTGTGAAACAGTGGAACAGAGGTCTGCCGCAGGGGATTTCACAGGAAAAAGGGTGTTTGTAGGACAAACCGGACCTCTCTCCACTCACATTTCTATGTAAAGTTTCTGAGGAGCTCCGAGTTCTATTCACTCACTCATTCATTCAGTCATTCATGGGTTTATCGATTGCATTCAAGGGCTCTGGACACCTTGATGGTCACGTTTTGAAAGGGTATGTTCTTAAGAGTTTTTGAAAACTGCTGGTTGACCTACACATTGTCCTTCTCTTGATTTCTTTCCTCTCCTTTTTTTACATCAGTCCCTGCCAATGTACAATATTCATATTTGTTTACTCAGGCATAGAAAGGAATTAATACAACAGCAACAAAAAAAATCGACTAAGACGGAATCTTTTAACTTAACTTTTGTCTTTAGTAGGGAAATGTTGTCTCTGGTCAAATCAAATTGATTTTTTTCCCTTCATATTTCATTCAATCTTTAAGATCTCTCTTTCGAACAACTTTATGCATCCCTCTATCCCATATCTATTTTGTTGACTTTTAAAAAATAATCCCTCACCACAAAAAAATAAACAGTTTGTATCGTCCATCTTTGTCCATAAGACTCCTTCTACCACCACCATGAAAATGTTGCTGCATCTGGGTTGTTTGTAAAATATTTTTGACACCTGATGTACTGGAAACAAACAAAAAAAAAAAAGGATTTGACACGTCAACATAAACGACACATACACTGGTATCTGCACAGGGTACTTTATTTCATAGCGTCCCTTGGGGAACAAATTTTGATACACACCAGACAAATTGTACCTTTGTATTTTTATGACGACACAGTTGCTAACCTTTCCTCCTACTCGCAGAACGCGAGACTTGACACACAAAAACGCGGGACTGGGGTGGGGGGGGCTTCGGGCTCTAGAGAATTAAAACAAATGGGTGTAAATTGGTGTGATAGGAATATTCTTCTCAGGGTGCACACGTTTTGAAAGAGAACCGGCTTCTATAGAAGAGTTTGCGGTCAAAATTGTAATGCATTGTGAAACCGATTGGGGGAATTCCTTGGCCGGCACGGTGACTGCATAGCATCGCTCCTGGTATGAACCTGGAGGACGGAGGCACAAGGGAAATGTTAACCACAATAATACATAACGTTATTTTCTGGAAATGTTTTCTTTTTTTTTTGTCATGTTTTACAGATGAAATAAAGCAGCTTGATATGGCGTACAAACTGAAGGATGAGAAAAAAGCAGTATCCATACAAAGGAGTTTGTTCCGTAGCTTCTTCCTGTAACGGGAATGAATGTTTATCCATCTGTTTTCTGGATTTTTTTTTAACATTTGGAAAATAAAGTACTTCATGTCTGGTTATCTTGAGCAATTTAAATGGTTATCGTGATTGGATTTACATTTGAAACTTTGTCAAGTAATGTGTATGGTTTTTAAAAATAAAAAATGTATTTAGCCTAAATGCAGGGCCCTGCGTTTTATTCATCAGTGGCAGTTTTGGCAGGAATCCGTGAAGACGACTAAAATGTGTAAAAAATATTCATGTCCTAAGGTTAGGGTGTCCGGGCTGGCCTCCAAGGTAGGCCAATTAACAGCGGAGCTCGAAAGCATGAAGTCCCTCTTCCTGGCCTTTCAGGCTGGGACTGGTGCAGGGGAGCCAGGTGCTCTTGCTCCTCCGGCAGCCGCCTTGGAGCCGGAGGAAGATGTGCTTTCTCTGGCAGCGTCAGCTGCCGAGTACGAGCCGGATGGGTTCCTACAGGATTTAGCCTCCCGTGCCTCCGCAGCGTGCTCCCGTCCTTCGACCCGCAGCTCTACTTGTGCTTCTGAGGACAACTCAATGGGAGCCATCATTCTTATGGCCCTGGCCAGTCTGCAGCTAGACGTGCCGCAAGCGCAGCCGGCTCCGGCCAGTGCTTTCTTCAGGCGTGGCCCAGCCCCCGCCAGCTTTACCGTGCTTCCATCGGAGGAGTATCTGAGGGAGTTGCATGCATGCTGGAGGGATTCTAGAGCCCTCTCTCATGCAACATCCGACGGTCTGCCCCTGGCAGCCATGCAGGATGCACCCAAGTTTGGCTTGGACCGCATGCCAGCAGTTGAGCCGACCATAGCCGCTCTAATTGTCTCGCCTGATGAGGCTCTAAGACCGGTTGCGAGGTGTCCTCGTCCCCAGTGTCAGGTTACGGATAACCTGCTCTCCAAAGTCTATGACGCAGCGGCACGCATGGGACGCATAGGCAATTCTATGTCCCACCTGAAGCTCGCTCTGTCAGCATCCCTGCAGGAGGTTGCAGTGGATGCTCCGGCCCACGATTTCAGTGACGCTTCTCTGCAGGCGTTCGCGCTGATGTCCAGAGAGTTGGGGCGGGTGATGTCCACTCTCGTCCAGGCTCGCCACCAGGTGTGATTGGCACAGTCTCCTCTCACTGAGGCGTGCAGGGGAACCCTCCGCAGTGTTCCAGTTGAACCTGCTGTTTGGCTCTGCAGCTCTAGAGGCGCTTGAGCGAAATGTCCAAGGCAGAAAGACTCGCCAGCAGCTCTCTGTGCTTCAAAGGAGTGTGCCTCCTCCTAGCAGGCCTAGAGGTTCTTCAGCTGCCCCACAGCCCAGCTCTCGACCACAGGCTCATCCTAGTGGCTACCTCAGGCCTCAGCGCCCACGTCCACAGCCTGCTCAGCAGCAGGCA
The DNA here is from genome assembly GCF_902167405.1 of Gadus morhua. Lineage (NCBI taxonomy): Eukaryota > Metazoa > Chordata > Actinopteri > Gadiformes > Gadidae > Gadus > Gadus morhua. Next base: position 16,691,469 of record NC_044066.1, on the reverse strand, counting down.
CCGGCCTTTCGGGCCCCTGCCTTTCGGGGCAACCTCAGGTCTCATATGCTGCCCGTCGTTCCCCCAGAGTCTTTGGAGACCGGGGGACCCGGCGCTGAGGGTCAGGGGCCGGTCGTCGGATGTTTTTCACAGCAGTAGCTCAGCTATTGGGCTGCTTCCACCAGGGACCCGTGGGTGCTTTCCACCTTGAGCCACGGGTACTAACTACAGTTCCCACGCCGGCCCCCAGCCTGTGGCCGGGTCAAGATGACCATCATACGACCCGGCAAAAACCCAAGCCCTCACCCAGTTGTCCGCCCTCCTGGACAAGGGTGCCATCGACCCAGTAGATCCCCTGTTGCAACTCAGGGGGTTCTACTCAACTTACTTTCTGGTAACAAAGAAAGAAGGCGGACACCGTCCTATCCTCGACTTGAGGGGTCTCAACAGGTTCCTGAAGGTCCTGAGGTTCCACATGCTAAGCACTGCAGAGATTCTGCCTACTGTTGCCAGAGGGGAGTGGTTTACATCAGTAGACCTGAAGGATGCCTACTTTCACGTTCCTATAGCACCACACCACAGACAGTTTCTGCGGTTTTAAGTTCATGTTGCTCCCATTCGGCCTCTCCCTTTCCCCACCGATGTTCACCAGGTGTGTGGCGGCAGCCCTCTCACCCCTGCAGTCGCGGGGCATCAAGAACCTGCCATATCCGTTTGCCTTCTTGCCCTGGCTCCTTGGAGGGACAGATCGTTTCTTCTCCAGGGCAATCAGGCTGCAGACTTACTCTCCCGTTGCAAGCCTCCGCCGGGGGAGTGGCGGCTTCATCCGGAGGTCATTCTCAACATCTGGGACGTCTTCGGCAGGGCAGAGCTGGATCTCTTTGCCACAAAGGAGTCGACCCATTGCCCCCTGTGGTTCTCCTGGACAGAGGAGAGCAGCCCTCTGGGTCAGGATGCTCTCGCCCACGAGGGTCCCCTCTATGCCTTTCCACCAATCCCTCTGATATTTCCGACGCTACAGAGGGTCCTCCAGCAGGGTCACAAACTGCTGTTGGTAGCCCCCTTCTGGCCAGGGAGAACATGGTTTCCACTGCTGCGCAGGCTCTGCAGCAGTTCACCACAGCGCCTTCCCGACAGGAAGGATCTCCTGTCTGTTACAGGGCAAGATCTGGCATCCCGACCCTCGTTGCCTGCAGCTATGGGTCTGGCCTCTGCAGGGAGTGCTCAGACGATGTCTGCAATACCATACTGAACGCCAGGGCGCCTTCTACTCGGGCACAGTATGAGAATAGGTGGCAGCTATTTACGGCATGGTGTTCAGACAGGGCTGAGGACCCTGTGCATTGTTCAGCTCCAAAGATTTTGGAGTTCCTCCAGTCACTCGTGGATGGCGGCCGGTCCCCAGCTACTCTGAGGGTATACGTGGCAGCCATCTCCTCAAGACATGCTCGGGTGAATAATAACACAGTGCGTTGCGGTTACAACCCCCCGAGCACAGCGTGCCCCAGCATGGGATCTGCACCTGGTGCTCGATGCTTTATGCTTGCCTCCTTTTGAACCCCTGGCTCAGGCGGAGCTGAAGTGGGTCTCTACTAAAACTGCCTTTCTCCTGGTCATCGCGTCAGCGAAGCGCGTCGGGGAGCTTCATGCTGACTCATGTCTGAGGTGGAACTCAGATGGCTCAGGGGTTACCCTGTGGCCGAATCCAGCTTTTCTTCCGAAGGTTCTGTCATCATCGAACCTCAACCGACCTGTCCGCCTGGCACAATTTATCGCCTCGGAAGGGGAGGACAGGTTCAAACTGCTGTGTCCTGTGCGAGCTCTGAAAGCGTACGTAGCTGCGACCGCAGGCATTAGACGGTCGGACCAGCTCGTCCTCTGCTATGGTGGTCCTAGGAGGGGCTGTGCTCTCTCCAAGCAGCGATTGTCTCATTGGGTTGTGGACGTCATCACCCATGCCTATAAAGGAGGTGGTCACCCCCTGCCATCCGGGGTCAGGTGCCACTCTACCAGGGCTGTCTCAACGTCATGGGCTGCCCTGCGGGGTGTGCCCCTGGAAGACATCTGTGATGTGGTCCTGTTGCCCGACTCTGCTGTTTCCTCTCAATGAGGTAGGTGTTAGAGTTCCTCGTGACCTTGTTGGTATGAGCAATCCAGTGCTTGAAGCACCGGTCAGTAAGTATGAAATAGAAGGATAGTTACGTATGTAACTACGGTTCTATGAATCCTGGATGACCGCCAGAGTGCTCTGTCACTCAGAAGCCTCGGTACTCGCGAGAAGATTCTGCAGGAACTGATCCTCTAATGTCAGCGGAATATATAGGCTGTCCGGAGCTCATCAGGGTTCACAGGTGTCTTTGTACCGCCTCTGGCGGTCATCCAGCATTCATAGAACCGTAGTTACATACGTAACTATCGATTCATACGTTCACACTGACGCAAATAAAGTGTTGATTTAAACAAGGTGGTGATATCTTTGAAGGATGGAGGAGGATTGTACATGGAGGTGTTCAGCAGACACAGAGCAGAGAAGGCCTTTTCTACTTGATGTGCTTCTATTCATGAGGTTATCAGTCTCTTTATTGATAACATGGTATCTGTGTTCCTGTTGGTTCTGCTGTAGAGAAGCAGCTGACTCAGTGACTGAGTGGTTCTACAGGCTGGTTGAACCATCTAGTGTCTCTTGGTTTTTCTCTGAGCTTCTACACATCACAGCTCTCCGTCCATCATTCTTATTTTAACAAGGTTATTATTCTTGGATCAGCCGCCTGAGCATGTTAGTCTGGGAGGAGTATGAACTAGAAGGGGAACTGGTCCAACTGGTTGGTTCATCATTTCTTAGATATGATTCAGACGGTTTGGTGTGGCTCACTTCATAACAGCAGGAAGACGACTAAGGTACTGTAGTCCACTCAAAAATAACTTTGAATCTCATCAATAGGGTGATGGTTAGTTTCCTGTAAAACCACATGAACCTGAACCTTCCAGCCTGGAGTCAAGCGTCCGGTTGAGGTTATAATGACTGTTTCCTCTGATTTAGAATGTGTTCTTAATCACAAGTGTCCTTTGGTGACTTTAAAGGTACTTAAGATATAATGTACAGTTGTTATATTTGTAGTGTGTTGTTATGAGTACATTATTTAGACAGGAAGACGGCCATCTTGGTTAGGGAAGGTGTTTATACGTCCTCTTGTACTGGGTCTTTTTCTCTGTGGGCCTGCATCATTCTGCAGTAGTGTATAACCTTCTCTATATCTGAGAGTATCCCTCGTAGGAGATGGAAATGACCTTCAAGTTTAATTAACTCTGCTGTAGAGAAGCAGCTGACTCAGTGACTTCTGTGTTGACAGCCTCAACACAAGTCACTGGTGATGACTGGTTCGTTTTTTTTAAGTCAGTGATGTCATCGCACTGACATCTTCTCACCAGCTGCGTTGCACCTTTTCCAGGGTTTCAAACGGACCCTGTGTCAATTAATTTGGTTAACTACTCTCAAGACGTTTAAATGATTCATGTACACTTATAACAAAATGTTCCACTTTACTACAGCTGGAGTTGAATGAATCACAGACTGCAACAGAGTAGACCGTTTGGGATCTTAAAGGGTAGGATGTTAAACTTGGCAAAAGTGAAGGTGTGTGTGTGTGTGTGTGTGTGTGTGTGTGTGTGTGTGTGTGTGTGTGTGTGTGTGTGTGTGTGTGTGTGTGTGTGTGTGTGTGTGTGTGTGTGTGTGTTGGGCCTTATCTGAATACCTGCCAGGAAAGGGTTTAGCCTAAGGGAGGAAAAGACGCAAGAAGAATCCAACCGAACGAGATTCTCTTCAAGACTCATTCAAGAGAAATTAATAAAGAAATTTAATTAATTAAAAAATCACACGCCAGTACAACATGCTAACCCTTACTGAGTACTCTTTACTCTGAGTGGTCTGTACTCTGAGTATCTTGTGCTCTGAGGAAACTCTACTCAGTACTCGGCTCTTCTGAAAAGTGGAATCATCCGTATAGATTCTACTGATTCATACCGTGGCGACTCCTACGGGTTCGCGCAGGGGATCCTGGGAATCTGTGTTGCCTGATTAACAAAGGGCCTTTATCGTCCTTTGTAATTGTTTGGATAAGTGGGGTTAATGGGTTGGGGTAGTTAATTGGTTGTATGTTGTTGAGTGTAAACATGTTGTGTGTATCGTTGCCGCCAACGTTACCAAGAAGGACATGTGAGTTTGTTGGGTGCGCTGTTTGCTGTATGGTCATGAATAAAGGTTCTGCAGTCATGGTACGCAGAACTATGATTTATTAAAGGTTGACTATGTGTGCTTCTTGGCAGCCATTACAATCTGTTCACCCGGAGGCAATAGAGCGGCAAGGTCACGCCCCTTCCGGTAGAGCCCATGGGACCTATGAGATCAAAAAATATGAATGGGTTTCAATGGAAAGAAAGTAATTATTTTCTGGCCCCAGTCTTTATATGCCCCGGATTACACATACGTTGTTTTTTGGATTAAAATGATCATTTTTCATGTCAACAGTTTTACCGTTTATTATGGAATTGTTCCGATAAAGGCTGTAGAGAAAACACAATGAGAAAGATGTCTCGTGACGTCACGCTCCCTGCGACTGGCGGAGACAAGGCCGACAATCTCCCCATCGGCACAACTGAAACTCTCCACAAGTCCCGACTTATAATGGTTTTCACCTATTTTGATGCTTTTATCCTCCCCTTGGAAGAAAGCGGTGAAGTGGAACAGAGAGATCGCCATGTCTGTACCGGAGTTCAAGTGTGGGTGTGGTGACGTACATCATTCGCGTCGAGAGCTGCAAAGAGCTGTAGTTCACAAAGCGGCCTCACACAAAACCTAACATTATCAAACTTTAATTTTCCTTTGCATGAAAAATTATCATTTAATTCCACAAACAACAATTGTGTAATCCAGGGCGTATAAAGACTGGGACCATAAAATAATTACTTTCACTCCATTGAAACCCATTCATATTTTTTGATCTCATAGGTCCCATGGGCTGTACCGGAAGAGGCGTGGCTTCAAATTCAAATTCAAATTAAAAAAAAACTTTATTTGTCCCCAGGGGGCAATTGAGGGCACATAGCAGCAGCATTACAAAGGACAGGGCCATGTCCAAACCAAAAAAAAACGAAAACACAGCATTGCTACCTGGCAGACAATACACACAAGCACAGGTGTCTACAAATACACACATTTATATAAATATGTATAAAATATGCAAAGTGCATGTTTATAAATGGAGAACTGACTCTTAAGTGTATAATGTGTCAAATATGACATAAATATAAAGTGCAATCAGTTAATAAATACCATGCTGGTTATAATACATTTGAGATGAATTGAGGCGAGGTATTTATGTTGTAACAGTTAATGGTAGTGAGAGGGCATAACAGAGTTCACGGCTTCACCAGTCCATGTGGGGAGGGCACAAGCCCGGTCGGGGGGTTTAGGAGGAGTTGAGGAGGTGAACAGCCTTGGGATCAAAGGTTGCTTTTCTCCTCTGTGTCCTGCAGCCGAGGCAGCGTAGTCGGCGCCCTGAGGGGAGCCACTCAAAGGCGGGGTGTAGAGCGTGTGAGGGGTCCTGCATAATTCTGTTGGCTAACCGGAGTGTTTGCTGGTCGTGGAAGGAGGAGAGAGTTCTTGTTGAAAGTCCAATTATTTTAGAGCAAACTCTGGCCGTACTCTCCAGGCGGTTTCTGTTTTGGAGGGTGATGGAGTGGAACCAGCAAGTTATGGAAAATGTACAGATGCTTTCAATGAAGGAGTAATAGAAAGTAAGCAGTATGTTTTTGCTGACTCCAAAGGAATTTAGTTTCCTTCAGAGATACTTCCGCTGATGACACTTCCTAAGGATCTCTTCAGTGTTGGAGGAGGATTTCAACTGGCTGTCGAAGATGGTGCCCAGGTATTTATACTCCTCCACCAGCTCCACCGGCCTCCCGTGGACTGAGATGATGGATGCTGCGGCCAGCTCTCTCTGCCTCTTAGAAAAGGTCACCACCATCTCTTTGGTCTTACTCACGTTCATCTCAAGGCATGAGCTGTCGCACCACTCCACAAACTCCTGGAGAGCTGATCCATGCTGCTGTGAAGGACCTGAGAGCAGGGACAGGAGAACTGTGTCGTCTGCGTACTTCACCAGGTGACACTGAGGCTGTGTGGATCTGCAGTCATCTGTATAGAGGATGAAGAGCAGAGGTGAGAGCACACAGCTCTGAGGGGAGCCCGTCGAGGTGTGTCGGAGGTCGGAGAAGGTGTTGTTGACCCGGACTCTCTGTGACCTGTCGGTTAGAAAGTCCAGTATCCACCGGATGAGCTGGTCGTCTAGATGGAAGTAGGAGGTGAGTTTGTTCGCCAGGATGTGGGGCTGTAGTGTATTGAATGCAGAGGAGAAGTCTATAAACAAGAGTCTGGCTGATGTGTTGGGCCGCTCTAGATGTTTGTGTACAGTGTCAGTGATGAATGCTTTTGCGTCGTCCACACCTCTGCCTGCGCGGTAAGCATACTGTAGTGAGTCCATCAGGGTGTCGGTTACAGTGAGGATGTGTTTTTTAACGACCCTCTCCATGGCCTTCATCACCAGGGATGTGAGGGCCACAGGCCTGAGGTCGTTCAGAGTGTTGATGGTGCTTTTCTTTGGGATGGGGATGGCTATAGAGTGTTTCCACAGCTGGGGGACTGTGCTGGTGTCCATGCATCTCTGAAACAGGGTTTGGAACACTCCCCCCAGCTGCTCAGCACAGAACCTCAGCACGCGGCCACTGATGTTGTCTGGGCCAGGAGAGCTGTTCTCCCTGGTCTTCCTGAGGGCTCTGACCACCTCCTCTGTTTTAAAGGTGAGTGTGGAGTCACCAGGTTTCAGTGTTGTTAATGTATCTGCCAGTTGGGTGGAGTTGTCACTCTCAAACCTGGGGAAAAAGGAGTTGAGGTCGTTAGGGAGAGATGTAGAGCTACTACCCGCCACCTGGATGGTTTTGTGGTTGATAGCAACGGTGTTAACAGCAGCCATGGTTTTGAGGCCCTGCCAGGCTGAGCGGGGGGAGGGGGGAGGGCTATGGACCTGAAAGCATCTGGTACAGAGCAATAGCATTTATCCAGTGTCCTACCACGGCGAGTGGTGCATGTTACATATTGTTGAAAGCCTTTGAGTGTTTTATCAGGAGAGCAGTGGTTAAAATCACCCAGGATGAATTTTGGGGAGTCTGGTGAGATGTGTTCTAGTCTATTTAATGAGCTTGTGATGTGCTCAGTGGTAGTAACTGCGTTTGCTCTGGGGTGGATGTAAGCCAGGATGATAAAAAGTTGAGGAAACTCTCTGGGGAGGTAAAAGGGTCGTAGGGAGACAGCCAGGAGCTCGATGTCAGGGGTGCACAGTTTCTCTCTCACTACAACTGTGGAGCACCAGCGGGTGTTTACATATAGACACACACCGCCACCATGTTGTTTACCAGTGCGCTCACTGTCCCGGTCGAGTCTGAGAGGGGGTGCGAAGCCATCAATATGCGTCGTGCTTTCTTCATCGTTCTTATTTAAACACGTTTCGGTGAAAGCAAGAATAGAGGCACTTCTGTATTCATGCATGTGGTTAACGTTGGCTTGTAACTCATCCATTTTGTTGCGGAGGGAGCCCACATTGGCCAAGATGATAGACGGAAGCTGCCGTTGTTTACATTTCTCCCGTTTAAGCCTAGCTTTAATTCCTCCTTTTTTCTTGCCCCTTCTAGTTACCTTTTTTTGATTGTGTGCGCTGGATGAATTCTTGCGGATTATTTAATCGGGAAAAGTATCCGTGGTGCAGGTGAGATGAGATGAGAGTCCGAGCTGCAGCAAAAAGTCTCTTGTGTAGGTGATTTTGCCGTCGGGAATATTGTTCCGATTTGCAGAAACAGACTCACAGATAATCCACATTTGAAGAACAGTCCATATGAGCGCGCGGATATCCATGCTGGAAAACAGTTAGTCCAGGGAGTTTATCCTCGGCCAGGTAGCGATTCAAAAACAAACAAACAACAAAACAAACAGTGATACAAAGTACACACCGTACAGGCACATGGACACAATGCGTCCAGTATTTCTTTACACAATGCGTAAAGTAGGGTAAGAGACAAAAAGTAGGGAAAGAGACAAAAAACAAGGAAAAAAGCTGCTCTACGAGCCGACCGGCGTGAGCAGCGACCATGGCAACACAGAACCTTCGCCACTCTATTCAAGTGTTAATATAAACTAGGTCGTGATCCTTTAGGATGGAGGATTATGCATGAAGGTGTTCAGCAGACACAGAGCCGGGACGCCTCTTCTACTTGATGTGCTTCTTTTCAGGATATCAGTCTCTTTATTTGTAACACGCCATCTATGTTCCTGTTGGTTCTGCTGTAGAGAAGCAGCTCACTCGGTGACTGAGTGGCTCTGCATGCTGGTTGAGCCATCAAGTGTCTCTTGGTTTTTCTCTAGTCTGTTTACATGAACATACAAGTTAATGGACTTTAGCTGTGATGTGTAGAAGCTCAGACTAGTATTCATTTGTTTGTATCTGACATGTTTTGAATACTTCCTGCAGTCTTCTTCAGATGCGTCAGCTGTTGCTGTGACGTGTGTTGTGTCAGCTGAAGTTATAGACAACCATGTCAGATACAAATGAATAATAGTCTGTTTAGATGAACATACAAGTTAATTTATCAAGTTAGACTAAATTAACTTTTTCTGAGCTAAAGTCCATCATTCATATTTTAATAAAGATATTATTCTTGGGTAAGCCGTCTTAGCATGTTAGTCTGGGAGGAGTATGAACTGGGAGGGGAACTGGTCCAACTGGTTGGTTCATCATTCCCTTGTTATGAGTCAGACGGTTTGTTGTGGCTCACTTCATCAAAGCAGGAAGACGACTAAGGTACTGTAGTCCACTATGATCCGTGATGGATCATAAATATGAATAACTTTGAATCTTATCAATAGTTTGATGGTTAGTTTCCTGTAAAACCACATGGTTAACAACTTTAGTCAATGTATGGATGCATTGCTATTTGATAAATTTGCTATTGAATCATTTTTAAGATTCCTGCTCTGTAGAATGCTACCTGTTAGACTGTGGGCATTGGGGATCGAACCCGGAACCTTCCAGCCTGGAGTCAAGCGTCAGGTTGACGTTAATAGTGAATATTTTTTCGTGTGTCTCCTTGTGTCCTTGGGTGACTTTAAAGGTACTTAGGACCGAATGTACAGTTGATATATTTGTAGTGAGGTATATGATTACATTATTGAGACAGGAAGATGGCCATCTTGGTTAATGAAGGTGTTTAAACGTCATCTCTTACCAGGTCTTGTTCTCTGTATTTGTTCTCTGGAATGATGATATGTTATTAAATAGTATATTAGAAACGTCTGGGCTGCATCTCCTCATCCCTCCCCTCGTTGAGGACGAGAGGGGAGGGATGAGAACCCTGCCCCTGGTCCAAAGAGACAGAGACAACAGCCCCCTGTGACCGGGAGTACGCAGCTCATATAAAAGCAGAGAATAAACACTTGAGTGGTCGTAGGAACCTTATGGAGCTGTGTTTGTATCCAGGTCTCCGGTCGACTATGGACGAGGAGAGAGAGGAGGGGGGTCCTACCTCTAAGACCACTCTGTCTGGGGAACATGGTGGCCAGAGCAAAGCTAAGAGGTAAGAAGATGATCTCTGTGACTGTTGTCCATCTCAGAGCTCAGCAGTGATACATCATACTCCATCATTAGTCTGAGTAACAGCTGTGTGTGTGTGTGTGTGTGTGTGTGTGTGTGTGTGTGTGTGTGTGTGTGTGTGTGTGTGTGTGTGTGTGTGTGTGTGTGTGTGTGTGTGTGTGTGTGTGTGTTGAAGCCCAGAGCAGCAGGAGAGAGCACACTCCCCTGGACCCAGCTGTGTCTCCATGAAGAGTGACCGTTCTATGGGAAGACCTCCTAACCTTAAAGATGGATGCCCCTCCAGAGAGGAGAGGTAGGAGTTTCAAACAAACGATAACAGGCTGTGTTGTTATTATCAGACTAAAACGATACTGACGTTTTCAATTCAGGACAAATGCAATTAAGTGTGTGTGTGTGTGTGTGTGTGTGTGTGTGTGTGTGTGTGTGTGTGTGTGTGTGTGTGTGTGTGTGTGTGTGTGTGTGTGTGTGTGTGTGTGTGTGAGTGAGTGATAATAAGCAAAAACCAAATGTAGATTCAGTTGATTAACTTTTCTTCAGATTGATTTCTTCGCACTTCGCTCAATGACTGCCTGGCTTGTACCTGTTCCACCTATGGTCTCAGGTAGCACACACTGTCAACCCCTTCTCCACCTCTAGAGGGAGCCCTGACACAAGGAGTCACACACTGTCACCCCCTTCTCCACCTCTAGAGGGCGCCCTGACACAAGGAGTCACATACTGTCACCCCTTTCTCCACCTCTAGAGGGCGCCCTGACTCAAGGAGTCACACACTGTCACCTCCTTCTCCACCTCTAGAGGGCGCCCTGACACAAGGAGTCACACACTGTCACCTCCTTCTGAACCTCTAGAGGGAGCCCTGACACAAGGAGTCACATACTGTCACCTCCTTCTCCACCTCTAGAGGGCGCCCTGACACAAGGAGTCACACACTGTCACCTCCTCCTCACCTCTAGAGGGAGCCCTGAAACAAAGAGTGACGCGTTATGCGAGATATGAACTCATGTGCAGTAAATAAACTGTGTTTGTATAACAGAAGATAAGAAGTATATCTGGCTCCTACACAGACGATGGACAAAGACCAGTTGGTTGTTATGAGACTGTGGAGAAGATAAAAATAATAGGTGTGTGTGTGTGTGTGTGTGTGTGTGTGTGTGTGTGTGTGTGTGTGTGTGTGTGTGTGTGTGTGTGTGTGTGTGTGTGTGTGTGTGTGTGTGTGTGTTGAAGCCCAGAGCAGCAGGAGAGAGCAGACTCCCCTGGACCCAGCTGTGCCTCCATGAAGAGTGACCGTTCTATGGGTAGACCTCCCAACCTTAAAGATGGACGCCCCTCCAGAGAGGAGAGGTAGGAGTTTCAAACAGACGATGAAAACAGGCTGTGTTGTTATTATCAGACTAAAACGATACTGACGTTTTCAATTCAGGAAAAATGCAATTGATTCTGGGTATGTGTGTGTGTGTGTGTGTGTGTGTGTGTGTGTGTGTGTGTCTGTGTGAGTGATTATAAGCAAAAATCAAATGTAGATTCAGTTGATTAACTTTTCTTCACACTGACTTCTTCGCACCTCACTCAATGACTGCCTGGCTTGTACCTGTTGTTCCATCTATGGTCTCAGGTAGCACACACTGTCAACCCCTTCTCCACCTCTAGAGGGAGCCCTGACACAAAGAGTCACACACTGTCACCCCCTTCTCCACCTCTAGAGGGCGCCCTGACTCAAGGAGTCACACACTGTCACCTCCTTCTCCACCTCTAGAGGGAGCCCTGACACAAGGAGTCACATGCTGTCACACTTTTCTCCACCTCTAGAGGGCGCCCTGACTCAAGGAGTCACACACTGTCACCTCCTCCTCACCTCTATAGGGAGCCCTGAAACAAAGAGTGACGCATTATGAGCGATATGAACTCATGTGCAGTAAATAAACTGTGTTTGTATAACAGAAGATAAGAAGTATATCTGGCTCCTACACAGACGATGGACACTTTCCAGTTGGTTGTTATGAGACTGTGGAGAAGATAAATATAATAGATGTGTGTGTGTGTGTGTGTGTGTGTGTGTGTGTGTGTGTGTGTGTGTGTGTGTGTGTGTGTGTGTGTGTGTGTGTGTGTGTGTGTGTGTGTGTGTGTGTTGAAGCCCAGAGCAGCAGGAGAGAGCAGACTCCCCTGGACCCAGCTGTGTCTCCATGAAGAGTGATCGTTCTATGGGTAGACCTCCTAACTTTAAAGATGGACGCCCCTCCAGAGAGGAGAGGTAGGAGTTTCAAACAGACGATGAAAACAGGCTGTGTTGTTATTGTCAGACTAAAACGATACTGACATTTTCAATTCAGGAAAAATGCAATTGATTCTGGGTATGTGTGTGTGTGTGTGTGTGTGTGTGTGTGTGTGTGTGTGTGTGTGTGTGTGTGTGTGTGTGTGTGTGTGTGTGTGTGTGAGTGATTATAAACAAAAACCAAATGTAGATTCAGTTGATTAACTTTTCTTCACACTGACTTCTTCGCACCTCACTCAATGACTGCCTGGCTTGTACCTGTTGTTCCATCTATGGTCTCAGGTAGCACACACTGTCACCTCCTTCTCCACCTCTAGAGGGAGCACTGACACAAGGAGTCACACACTGTCACCCCCTTCTCCACCTCTAGAGGGCGCCCTGACACAAGGAGTCACACACTGTCACCTCCTTCTCCACCTCTAGAGGGCGCCCTGACACAAGGAGTCACACACTGTCACCTCCTTCTCCACCTCTAGAGGGAGCCCTGACACAAGGAGTCACACACTGTCACCTCCTCCTCACCCCTAGAGGGAGCCCTGAAACAATGAGTGACGCGTTATGAGAGATATGAACTCATGTGCAGTAAATAAACTGTGTTTGTATAACAGAAGATAAGAAGTATATCTGGCTCCTACACAGACGATGGACACTTTCCAGTTGGTTGTTATGAGACTCTGTGGAGAAGATAAATATAATAGGTGTGCGTGTGTGTGTGTGTGTGTGTGTGTGTGTGTGTGTGTGTGTGTGTGTGTGTGTGTGTGTGTGTGTGTGTGTGTGTGTGTGTGTGTGTGTGTGTGTGTGTTGAAGCCCAGAGCAGCAGGAGAGAGCAGACTCCCCTGGACCCAGCTGTGTCTCCCTGAAGAGTGACCGTTCTATGGGTAGTCCTCCTGACTTTAAAGACGGACGCCCCTCCAGAGAGGAGAGGTAGGAGTTTCAAACAGACGATGAAAACAGGCTGTGTTGTTATTATCAGACTAAAACGATACTGACATTTTCAATTCAGGAAAAATGCAATTGTGTGTGTGTGTGTGTGTGTGTGTGTGTGTGTGTGTGTGTGTGTGTGTGTGTGTGTGTGTGTGTGTGTGTGTGTGTGTGTGTGTGTGTGTGTGTGTGTGTGTGTGTGTGAGTGATTATAAGCAAAAACCAAATGTAGATTCAGTTGATTAACTTTTCTTCACACTGACTTCTTCGCACCTCACTCAATGACTGCCTGGCATGTACCTGTTCCACCTATGGTCTCAGGTAGCACACACTGTCATCTCCTTCTCCACCTCTAGAGGGAGCCCTGACACAAGGAGTCACACACTGTCACCTCCTCCTCACCTCTAGAGGGAGCCCTGAAACAAAGAGTGACGCGTTATGAGCGATATGAACTCATGTGCAGTAAATAAACTGTGTTTGTATAACAGAAGATAAGAAGTATATCTGGCTCCTACACAGACGATGGACACTTTCCAGTTGGTTGTTATGAGACTGTGGAGAAGATAAATATAATAGATGCGTGTGTGTGTGTGTGTGTGTGTGTGTGTGTGTGTGTGTGTGTGTGTGTGTGTGTGTGTGTGTGTGTGTGTGTGTGTGTGTGTGTGTGTGTGTGTGTGTGTGTGTTGAAGCCCAGAGCAGCAGGAGAGAGCAGACTCCCCTGGACCCAGCTGTGCCTCAGTGAAGAGTGATCGTTCTATGGGTAGACCTCCCAACCTTAAAGACGGACGGCCCTCCAGAGAGGAGAGGTAGGAGTTTCAAACAGACGATGAAAACAGGCTGTGTTGTTATTATCAGACTAAAACGATACTGACGTTTTCAATTCAGGAAAAATGCAATTGATTCTGGGTATGTGTGTGTGTGTGTGTGTGTGTGTGTGTGTGTGTGTGTGTGTGTGTGTGTGTGTGTGTGTGTGTGTGTGTGTGTGTGTGTGTGTGTGTGTGTGTGTGTGTGTATGTCTGTGTGAGTGATTATAAGCAAAAATCAAATGTAGATTCAGTTGATTAACTTTTCTTCACACTGACTTCTTCGCACCTCACTCAATGACTGCCTGGCTTGTACCTGTTCCATCTATGGTCTCAGGTAGCACACACTATCAACCCCTTCTCCACCTCTAGAGGGAGCCCTGACACAAAGAGTCACACACTGTCACCCCCTTCTCCACCTCTAGAGGGCGCCCTGACACAAGGAGTCACACACTGTCACCTCCTTCTCCACCTCTAGAGGGAGCCCTGACACAAGGAGTCACACACTGTCATCTCCCTCCTCACCTCTAGAGGGATCCCTGATACAAGGAGTCACACGCTATGAGATTGTGTGACTCTTTGTTTCAGGGCTCCTGAGTGTGTGTGTGTGTGTTCTCCACAGACCCCAGGAGAGGTCAAAGGTTTCCAGTGCTCAGGCGGTACAGCAGCATCCAACAGAGCTGATCAAGGTGTGTAAATGTCCACCGAGACATTTTACTTCTGCTCTTCATTAGAAAGAATCTCTTGTTTTGCTAATATTCTCCAGGCTTCCCTCTTCAGAGCAGCGGACGTGGATCCAGAACAGATGCTTCTGGTGTCCTCAGTGAGTTCACAGTAAAGTTCTCCTTGATGTTTGTTCTGTTCCAGAGGGCTGAGGAGAACGCACACGCTTTTCTAGACGAGGAGCTGAAGAAGCTCTGGAGGGATCTCTTCCGAGATTACCCACCATGCTCAGAGAGTCAGAGGGAGGAGGAGGAGGTGGATGTTAAGAACGAGGAGCAGAGGAGGCGCGCCATAAAGGGAGTGGTAGACATCACAAAGCTCTGCCTGATGGAGATGAACCAGCAGGAACTGGCCGACACACTGTGGACCGGTAAGAGACTCTTATTCTGAAGACAGAGGAGACTCTAATCTTTAAAATACATTCAATTCAATTTTGAAGAGCAGTATGAGATTCTTATTTGTTCTGTTCAGACTTATTGATATAATGTGAGACTTTTCAATTTTTTTCTTTAATGTGGTGATATCTTTCATCTTGGGGGTTAAATGGTTGGATCCAGATATGTAGTGTTATTGTGAATCCATCAGGTTAAAGAACATTATACTGCAGATCAACAGATGATTAACTCAGTAGAAGAGATGCAACACAATATTTTTACATCAGCATAGAAACTCACTTTTTACCGGTTCACTATTATTAGACAAATCACGACCAGCTTCTCCGACCACAAGTAATGAAGCCACTAAATATCATGAAGTTGATCGTAAGATAATTCCATAACAGGAAACATTGACATGTTTCCATTGATGTCACCATCCACTAACTGATGTCTTCTGTTGTTTTGTCTTTTAGGATCTGCTTCTGTCGAAATCAAGTTTTATTTGAAGAAGAAATTCAGGTGTGTGGTTGAGGGAATCGCTAAAGCAGGAGAGCGAACAGGGCTGAATGACTTCTACACAGAGCTCCTCATCACAGAGAGAGGCAGTGGAGGGGTCAACCAGGAACATGAGGTCAGAATGATTGAAACAGCTTACAGGAAACCAGCTGAGGAAAAACCAATCAGATGTGAGGACATCTTTAAACCCTTACCTGGACAAGATCAACCAATCAGGACAATGATGACAACTGGAGTGGCCGGCATTGGTAAAACAGTCTTAACACACAAGTTCACTCTGGACTGGGCTGAAGACAAAACCAACCACGACATACACTTCACATTTCTCCTCACTTTCAGAGAGCTGAATTTACTGAAAGGGAAAGAGTTTAGCTTGGTGGAACTTCTTCATCACTTCTTTATTGAGACAAAAGAAGCAGGAATCTGCAGATATAACCGGTTCCAAGTTGTCTTCATCTTAGATGGACTGGATGAGTGTCGACTTCCTCTGGACTTCCAGAGAAACCCGATCTGGACTGATATCACGAAGTCCACCTCAGTGGACGTGCTGCTGACAAACCTTATCAGGGGCGACCTGCTTCCCTCCGCTCGCATCTGGATAACCACACGCCCTGCGGCAGCCAATCAAATCCCTGCTGAGTGTGTTGACATGGTGACAGAGGTGAGAGGGTTCACCGACCCACAGAAGGAGGAGTACTTTAGGAGGAGATTCAGAGAGGAGCCGCTGGCCAGCAAAATCATCTCCCACGTCAAAAAATCACGAAGCCTCCACATCATGTGTCACATCCCAGTCTTCTGTTGGATCACTGCTACAGTTCTGGAGGACCTCTTCAAAACATCCCAGATAGGAGAAGAGATGCCCAAAACCGTGACTCAGATGTACAGCCACTTCCTGAGGGTTCAGTCCATACAGGGGGACAGAAAGTATCATGGGAGAGCTGGAACAGATCCAGACTGGAGTTCAGAGAGCAGGGAGATCATTGTTTCTCTGGGAAAACTGGCTTTTAACCAGCTGGAGAAAGGCAACATGATCTTCTATGAGGCAGACCTGGCAGAGTGTGACATCAATATCAGAGCAGCCTCAGTGTACTCAGGAGTGTTCACCCAGATCTTTAAAGAGGAATGTGGGCTGTACCAGGACAAGGTGTTCTGCTTTGTCCATTTGAGCTTCCAGGAATTTTTGGCTGCCCTTTATGTCTTTCTGTCCTTCATCGACACTGGGGTCAATCTGCTCTCAGAAGAACCAACAACCTCTGGTAAAGATAAACTCCTCCTCCTCTACAAGAGTGCTGTGGACAAGGCCTTACAGAGTGAGAATGGACACCTGGACTTGTTCCTCCGCTTCCTCCTGGGCCTCTCTATGGAGTCCAATCAGATTCTCCTACGAGGTCTGCTTGGAAAAAAAGATATTAGATCAGTGATCAATTGGCTGATTCAGAGAGGAAGGGGCTCACAGACCAATCAGAAAACAGTCTCTTACATCAAGGAGAAGATAGGTGAAGATCTCTCTCCAGAGAAAAGCATCAATCTGTTCCACTGTCTGAATGAGCTGAACGACCGTTCTCTAGTGGAGCAGATCCAACAGTCCCTGACATCAGGAAGTCTGTTCAAAAAACATGTCTCTCCTGCTCAGTGGTCAGCTCTGGTCTTCATCTTACTGTCATCAGAAGAGGAGCTGGACGTGTTTGACCTGAAGAAATACTGTGCTTCAGAGGAGGGTCTTCTGAGGCTGCTACCAGTGATCAAAGCCTCCAAAACATCTCTGTAGGTTTATTAATAATATGTATCACAATACACACAACACAGTATACCTGATAGTAGAATATAAACAATATACAATATTCTACTTACAAGACAACTGCTCTACCTCCTGAGCTAAGCCGACCCACCGGCTTATATCATATATATGTCATATATATCTTCAATAATATATACATATCTATATTATTATTATATTGTTGTTTCGATCACGGTCGTAGTCGCCAAGTGCCGCAACGGATTCTGGGAGGGTCGGCGGCACCGAGGCAGTCGTGGTTGTGGGCGATAGGATGTGTGTTTCAGGTGTGTTTACATAAAGTCTTTCTCAGGGTCGTGCGGAGTATGGGCCACGAGAGTTGCAAACTCTTATAACTTGGACTCCTGTCTGGTCGTTCCCGTGCTGCTCACCACATTATTATTAAAAAAATATTTTTACCATTAATATTTGTCACAACAAATGACTGGGAATGGGAAGAGGTTAAATCCTAATTGGAGTATATTATCCAATCATCTTAAACCCCCGCAAGCACCCCCCCCTTTTGTCGCCGCTGGTTGTAATCCTAATCTACAAAACATCTCAGTAGATGTTTTGACATACTTGGTGTATCTGAAAGTTGGTTGACACATTCATCATCTACAGCAGCTATCAGTTTTCCAGGATATAATGTATTTAGAAAAGATAGAGAAACAGGGCGAGGAGGGGGAATATTAATCTATGTCAGAGACAAGTTTAAATGTGAACTAATAAGGTGGCCTAAAGAAGTTAATGTTGAGTGTATTGGTCTTAATATATCACTTAGTTCTGCAATGTATTTTACTGTGATTTGCGTGTATCGACCTCCTTCAGCAAAGGATGTATTTTATGACCATCTTAAGACAATTAAATAAAATTGTCTTAAGATGTATAAATCATTGCAGCTCTAAAAAGGAAATCACCCTTCTTGGTGATTTTAATATCAACTGGGACATCAAGTCAGATAGGAAAAAAATTAAGCAGCTTACAGACAAGTACAATTTGACGCAAATTATAAAAGGGCCAACAAGGATAACAAATACGTCAAATACAACAATTTATCTAATATTTACTCATAAACCTGAAAGAATCTCTAAGACTTTTAATCTATTATCTGGCTTATCAGATCACAATTTTATCCTGTACTTGAGGAAAATTAAGAGGACGCACTTGATGGCATCCACTAGATGTCAACAATACTATTTCATACCCAAAAGCCAGCAACAATTCCTGAATGAGGAAATCCAAAATGTAGATTGGTCTAATATTTTAGAAAATAATGACATCGAGGCCAGCTCAGTTAGTTTCATTAAAAAATTAAATGACATTGTAACGCACTTTCCAAACAAGGTAATTCCAAGCAACGTAAAAATGATCTGCCCTGGTTGAACAATGAAATTATTAAATTAATGAAAAGTAGAGATAACGCTTTAAAGCAATCTCTAAGAACAAGAACTGCAAGTGACAGACACATTTTTACATCACTACGAAACAAAGTTCTGAGGATGACTCGCAAATTTAAAGCTGAGTTCTACATTGAGACGATAAAAGGGGCAAATGGTAATGGAAAGCTAATATGGAAAAATTTAAATCAATTATTGAGACGGGACAAGTCTAACTATCTAAGTGATCTACAGCTCCAGGTAAATGATAAGCTAACTAACAATCTAGACATCATTGTAAATTATCTCAACAGATTTTTCATTAGCTCAGTTGAGGAACTGACAAAGCACTTTAACTGCTCGCAGAATCCTCACAATCCTGTCGATGCAAGCAAACCAATGTTTAGCATTGAAGAGATATCTGTCCTGGAGGTAATACAAATAATCTCATCCCTAAAAAGTTCAAAGGCCAGAGATACATTTGGTCTTACTAGTGACTTTTTGAAAACCCATAAAGAGGCTCTTGCTGACCCAATTGCACATCTTGTAAATCTATCCATAAAACAAGGAGCGGTACCATCAACATGGAAGATTGCTAGGGTCGCCCCAGTCTTTAAGGCTGGGGACAAAACAAAATCTGAGAACTATCGACCAATAAGTATCTTGCCCATAATTTCCAAAGTAGCAGAGAAATGGGTTACCAGAAAACTGACAGAACACTTAAATAATGGCTATGCCACTCTTCATCCAATGCAGTTTGGATTTAGGAAACTTCACTCAACAGAGACTGCTACTTGCTATTTCCTGGAAAACTTAAAAAGCCTGCTGGATAAAGGCGACTTTGTAGCTGCGGTATTTCTAGATTTAAAGCGTGCTTTCGACACCATCAATCATGACTTGCTTATTGCCAAATTAACCCATTTTAACTTCTCAAACAGCGCCCTCTGTTGGATGAAATCATACCTGTCAGACAGGAAACAGGCAGTTCAAATTGGTGATTAATTATCTTCTTATCTAACTTGTTCTGCTGGAGTACCACAGGGCTCAATATTGGGCCCTGTTTTATTCAGCCTGTATGTCAATAACTTACCAGATGTCTGTAGAAATATTAAAGAGCAACTATATGCTGACGATACTGTATTATACTGTCATGCCAGCTCAATCAAAGAAGCTGCTGCAGTACTCTCAGGAGCCATGGTGCCAGTGTCCCATTGGCTCCAAAACTGTTGTCTGTATCTGAATACAAACAAAACTGTCTGTATGTTGTTCTCCCGACAGCCAACTGCGGGACAGCAACCATCAGTCATGTTTGGTGGTGAGAGTTTTGAGGTGGTTGATTATTTTAAGTACCTCGGGGTCATCTTCGATTCTAACCTTAATTTTAAGCAGCATGTTAAGAAAGTTAAAAACACAATTAAATTTAATTTATCAAATTTCAAGCATATAAGACCTTTCCTGACTATGGAGACAGCAAAGACTTATATGCATGCAATGATATTTACTCACATCTCGTACTGTTACACAACATGGTCACATACATCTGAGAGCACTTTAAAACCAATCAAATCTTTATTCAAGAGAACTCTTAAAACACTAGACAAAAAACCTATATACTACCATTATTGTAAAATTACAAATAAACACAACATCATGGACTTCGATAGTTTTCAGCTGTTTTTGGATGTCGGTCTAATCTTTAAGGTTCTGAACGGTCTAGCCCCTCCACCATTACAGAATTTTATAAAGAAGAAATCCTCTACAATAAATACACAAGCACTAACTAGAGGTGACTGCGAAATACAACGCTGCAAGACCAAATTTGGTCAAATGGGGGTGTCCATCAGAGGAACACAGTCCTGGAATATATTACCAACACATGTTAGAGACTGTGCCACTTACACCACCTTTAAAAAAAACCTTAAACAGTGGTTAGTAGCAAGCCAGACCTGCTCTCATATGTAACCTTTGGTCATTCTAATTTTTTAACATGGACTCTTGATGTGGGGACCTATTTTGTGTGTAAAAGTGTTTTTTTAATCTATTTTGTATACTGGTATGTTGTTTTTATGTTCTTGACTTGCCTTAGGACAACGGATGAAAATTAGCAATTAAGCTAACTCCGGCATATTTATATTGATGCTCTGGCTGACATATTGATTAATGTGCACTGTCCTAATCAAATAAATAAATAATAATTTACTACATGTATTACAATACAATACAAAAAATACATAATACTACAATAAAGAGTCTAATTAATACACAAAACAGGTCTCAAACACTATAAAAAACTCCAATATTGAATAAAAATAAGGATCTAATGTATTGACTAGTATGTATTGGTTAAATTAATAAAAAGATTTCAACATTTTCAACATATGTCCTTCAATATGTTAAAAGTAAAAGATCTAAGTTACTTTAATCACATTTCCTAACATGTTCTGTTTATTGTGTGTACAGGCTGAATGACTGTCAGCTGTCAAAGAAATGCTGTGAAGCTCTGGCCTCAGTTCTCAGCTCCAACTCCTCTAGTCTGAGAGAGCTGGACCTGAGTTCCAATGATCTGCAGGATTCAGGAGTGAAGCTGCTCTCTGCTGGACTGGGGATTCCACAGTGTACACTGGAAACTCTCAGGTCAGTTTAAATCAATGGTCAAACAGTTACACCACAAGTTCTACATCAGAGGACTTTGAACAGATTTACCTCCAGGAAGTTAACGGGTCTAAATAAATAAGTAGAATTTGTCCTCTCAGGGCTCAAGACACATTTTCTGCTGGGGCCGCTAAGTTTTTCATTTGGTGGCACCCTAACAAATGTGGACGCATCCCTTTATTAGACGTGAAAATGTCCTCGGTCACGTACCATCCATCTCTGTCCGTTCATGTGAACAGATTCACTCACTTTAAATAAGCTGTTTATGTTTTGATTGCATAGGGGTCGTTTTCTGTTTTTGACACCAGCGCCTCTACATCTCTTTCCTCGACAATCAACCCTTCATCCTCCTCCTCCTCAATCAAATAGATACTAATAATAACCAGCATTTCTTCACAGGCACTTGAATAGCGCTAGTGCTGAGGTGACATTTCCATGTTACTTTGCACAGTGTTCAAACCACTATTTTAGTTTTCAGAAGCAGAGTGTCTTCATGGGAACTTAAGTGGGTCGTGTTTCCCAAAAGAGCGATCACACTGGCGCTGCAATAGAGCCGCGCTTTAACTCAGCACTGAACTAAACCTTGGCAGTCTGCGTGCATCGCAGCGCCATTACCACTCATTTTTTCAAACGCAAACCTAATCTCACTATTTGTGTTGCCATGACAGTTGAAGGTGTAGGTTGGATTCAGTTTGTTAATGATGGTATAAGGTCTATGTTTTATTACATTCCTATTCTAATCATAATCATGTTATCAGACAGTACGGTGGACTTCAGACGTGTTCAGTTAAGTTTAATAACAGGCTTTTCTGTTTTTTTCTTAGGTTTGTATCTTTTATCTTTTATATATATATGTATATATTTATATTATATATATATAATAATATTTATTATCTTATATATTATATGTTATTAATATTTGTGTATGTATATCTGGAGTTCATGACAAAAATAATTTCCCCCTGGGATTATTAAAGTATTAATCAATCAATCAAACTTAGATCTCGGTGTTTTTAGGGACATTTTCAGGAGTTTTGTTGAATATTTAGTTATCTGACCCCTAAGTAAGTCATATTTTAAAGATCTACTGTACTGACATTTAGGTAAACTAATAAAACATATCTAATAACAAGTTTCACAGAAAACATAAAACACAGTTGCTGCCATGTTATGTTTATTTTGTATGAGGTGTGTGTTGTAACACATTCTTAGTTTGTTAATGACGGTATAAGGTGTGTTTTGCATCATTTATTTTCTACTTATCATGTAATAATCAGACAGTAAGCTGGTCTTTACAATTATTTATTAAGGTTTAGTAACAGCCTCTTCATCATTTTTTTAAGGGAAGTATAATGATACAATTTGTTTATGAACTATGTGAAATCTAACTCTTAATATTTAAAGATCTAGTTTATTAACATTAATTCTTTTTTTCATTCATCTGTGTTAAATTACTTTGGTTTCAATGATCCTAAAACATTAATCACAGTTCCTAATATGTTGGGTTTATTGTGTGTGAAGGCTGAATGGCTGTCATCTGCCAGAGAGATGCTGTGAAGCTCTGTCCTCAGTTCTCAGCTCCAACTCCTCTAGTCTGAGAGAGCTGGACCTGAGTACCAATGATCTGGGGGATTCAGGAATGAAGCTGCTCTCTGCTGGACTGGGGAGTCCACAGTGTACATTGAAAACTCTCAGGTCAGTTTTACTCAATGGTCAAACAGTTATACCACAAGTTCCACATCAGAGGAAGTTGACAGGTCTAAATTAGTCAAATATGTCCTCTCAGGGCTTAAGACACATTTTCTACTGGTGCACTTAACTTTCTCATTTGGTGCCACCCTAACAAATCTGGTTGCAACCCTTTATTAACCATGAATTTATCCTTGGTCACGTACCATCAACCTGTGTCCATCCATGTGAACAGATTCACTCACTTTGAATCAGTTGTTAATATTTTGAATGCATTGGGGGTCTTTTTCTGATTTTTCCGCCAGCGCCTCAACATCTCTTTCCCCACCAACCAACTCTTCATCCTCATCCTCCTCAATCAAATACCTACTAATAATAACTTGCTGCTGATTGGATGATATACTCCAATTAGGATTTATATTCTTCTCTGGGTCATCCAGAATAGCGCATTTCTTCACAGGCTCTTGAATAGCACTAATGCTGCGGCGAAATTTCAATGAAACTTTGCACAAACCAGTGTTTTATTTTTCTGATCAAAACTTCATGGGAACTTAGGTCCTTCAGTGTCTTCATGGGAACTTAGGTGGGTCATGCTTCCCAATAGAGCGATCACACCGGCGCCACAATACAGCCGCGCTTTAATTCAGCACTGAACTAAACCTGGTAGAAGTATAATGATATGATTTGTTTATGAAATATGTGAAATCTAACTCTTAATATTTAAAGATCCAGTTTATTAACATGTCAATTTATTAACATTGTAAAATGACTTCGGTTTTAAACATCCTAAAACATTAATCATAGTTCCTAACAGTGGCGGCTGGTGAATTTTATTTTAAGGGGGGTTAAAAGTTTGTAAACCAAACCCCTGTAGGGGGGTCTGGGGGCATCCTCCCCCCGAAGATTTTTTTGTGATTTTCACATAAAAACGAAGCATTCTGGTGCATTCTGACAAAATAATAAAGACAAAATAGAACATTTCCTTACAAAGACGAATGGAGCCGGGGAACTGAGTTTTAACTTAATTTATTTGCATTGTAGAATTCAGCAAGATTAAAAGTGCAAATACATCAATAATAATTGGGAATTATACACAAGTTAACAATCTCTCTGTGTCTCTATCTGTATGTGTGTTTGTGAGAGAGGGAGAGTGAGAGTGAGAGAGAGAATGTGATTCTAAAAGGGTTGAGTGTGTTACGGCCAATCTATTGTGTTGGTAACTTCACTCATAAATCTATCTACAGTTAAGTATGCATTTAGACAAATATGATAAAATATCAATATAATATGTGAAATATTTTATGTGTGGTTGTTCAAGACACACTGAAGGCATGATGAGTATACCCACTTAAAATGGGCAGGGACGCATAATGTTAGTGTTAAACACTGTTTTTTAAGCTATCCATTGTGCCTCGCCTAACCAGGATGACCAGCACAGAGTAAAGCATGCTAGATTACACCACTGGCAATATATTATAAAAAAGAACATATATTATAAAAAATAACACAAATCCAGTCTCCTTTCATGCATATATTCTCATAACAAAGCTTTGCTTTGAGAAGGATCAAATGATATAAATGTTATCTTACCTAATGGTCTGCATACTGCTTGTGAAGCTCTCGAGGGCCCTTTTGATGAAGACTGCATCAATGTCCTTCTTCTGGAGCTTCTGGTACAGAATGTCGACGTGCAACCGCTTTTTTATAAATTTTGGTCCTGGAGGTCCAGATTGTTTTAATGACAATTTATCTGAATTGGATCGTCGACTTAAAGGAACTTCTTTCAGAGATGCAACGGAATTACACATTAGCAGCCATGTTGAAATTAGCAAGTGACTTGATCGAAGATATCCCTTCGCGCTCTTTGCTCAGTTACGTATGACGCAAGCACGTTAGGGCGAGTCCCAAATCCCCATTGAAAATGCATTGAAGGCTCATTTTCCGAAAAAAAAAGTTTTAACATGACAGTCAATGGAGAATCCTTGGGCGATTTTCCACGTCGATGAATTCGCCCAGAGAGGCGGGACCATTTGAAACGCGACATGAATATGACGATTCTGATTGGACAATGACAGATAATATGTCTAGAATACTGAAAACTACTTTTGCTGTGATAGAATTTGTTATAAAAAAAATCCTCTTTCTCCCAGTTGGTAGTGCGTCACCCAAATCGCCCCTATACACCATCCGCCTCTGGTTCCTAACATGTTCTGTTTATTGTGTGTGAAGGCTGAATGTAGTTAAATGGATAAAACATCTGTCATTAAAGATTCCACGTCCTTCATTATGTTAAAAGTAAAAGATGCAAGTTACTTAAATCACAGTTCCTAATATGTTCTGTTTATTGTGTGTAAAGGCTGAATGGCTGTCATCTGTCAGAGACATGCTGTGAAGCTCTGGCCTCAGTTCTCAGCTCCAACTCCTCTAGTCTGAGAGAGCTGGACCTGAGTACTAATGATCTGCAGGATTCAGGAGTGAAGCTGCTCTCTGCTGGACTGGGGAGTCCACATTGTACACTGGAAACTCTCAGGTCAGTTTCACTTAAGAGTTACACCACAAGTTCCACATCAGAGGACTTTAACTGATTTACTTCCAGAAAGTGAACGGTTCTAAATAAATAAGTAGAATATGTCCTCTCAGGTCTCAAGGCACATTTTCTACTGGTGCCGCTTAGTTTTTCATTTTGTGGCAACCTAACAAATGTGGTCGCACCCCTTTATTAGACGTGATAATATCCTTGGTCACGTATCATCCATCTGTCTCCATTCATGTAAACAGATTCACTCACTTTAAATAAGCTGTTTATGTTTTGATTGCATAGGTAAGTCATATTTTATAGATCTACTGTACTGACATTTAATTAAACTAATAAAACACATCTAATAACAAGTTTCAAATAAAGCATGAACCACAGTTGCTAACATGTTATGTTTGATTTGTATGAGGTGTGTGTTGTAACATTTCTATTCCACTTATCATGTAATAATCAGACAGTAAGCTGGACTTTTTTTTTAAGGGAAGTATAATGATACAATTTGTTTATGAACTATGTGAAATCTAACTCTTAATATTTACAGATCCAGTTTATTAACATTCATTATATTTTTCGTTCATGTGTGTTAAATTACTTTGGTTTCAATGATCTTAAAACATTATTTACAGTTCCTAACATGTTGTGTTTTTGTGTGTGAAGGCTGAATAGCTGTCATCTGTCAGAGAGATGCTGTGAAGCTCTGGCCTCAGTTCTCAGCTCCAACTCCTCTAGTCTGGGAGAGCTGGACCTGAGTACCAATGATCTGCAGGATTCAGGAGTGAAGCTGCTCTCTGCTGGACTGGGGAGTCCACAGTGCACACTGCAAACTCTCAGGTCAGTTTTACTCAATGGTCAAACAGTTACACCACAAGTTCCACATCAGAGGAAGTTAACGTGTCTAAATAAGTCAAATATGTCCTCTCTGGGCTCAAGAAACATTTTTTACTGGTGCACCTTACTTTCTCATTCAGTGGCACCCTAACAAATGTGGACGCATCCCTTAATTAAACAAGAAAATGCCCTTGGTCACGTACCATCAATCTGTGTCCATTCATGTGAACAGCCATTCACTCACTTTAAATCAGTTGTTATTGTTTTTAGTGCATAGGGGGTATTTTTCTGTTTTTACCGCCAGCGCCTCGACATCTCTTTCCTTACCAGCAAACCCTTCGTCCTCCTCCTCCTCAACCCAATTCCTACTTATAATAACTGGCTGCTGATTGGTTAATATACTCCAATTAGGATTTATTTTCTTCACTGGCTCATCAAGAATAGTGCATTTCTTCACAGGCTACTGTATAGCGCTAGTGCTGCGGCGAAATTTCAATGAAACTTTGCACAAAGTTAAAACCACTGTTTTAGTTTTCTGATCAAAGCAGAGTGCCTTCGTGAGAACTTGTGTGGGTCGTGCTTCCCAATAGAGCGATCACACCGGCGCCGCAATACAGCCACGCTTTAATTCAGCACTGAACTAAACCTGGTAGTTCATAAAACTTCATAAACCATTTTAACTTTAATGATATGATTTGTACAAACTATGTGAAATCTAACACTTAATATTTAAAGATCCAGTTTATTAACATGTTAATTTACTAACATTGTTATTCGGTTTTAATCATCCTAAAACATTAATCGCAGTTCCTTACATGTTCTGTTTATTGTGTGGGTAGGCTGAATATAGTTAAATGAATAAATCATCTATTTTTAAAGTTTTCAACACGTCCTTCATTGTGTTAATAATAAAAGATGCAAGTTACTTAAATCACAGTTCCTACCATGTTTTGTTCATTGTGTGCATAGGCTGAATGGCTGTCATCTGTCAGAGAGCTGCTGTGAAGCTCTGGCCTCAGTTCTCAGCTCCAACTTCTTTAGTCTGAGAGAGCTGGGCCTGAGTTCTAATGATCTGCAGGATTCAGGACTGAAGCTGCTCTCTGCTGGACTGGGGAGTCCACACTGTGCACTGGAAACTCTCAGGTCCGTTTTACTCAACAGTTACACCACAAGTTCCACATCAGAGGACATTCAACCGATTTACCTCTAGAAACATAATAATTCTTCTGTGTGTGTGTGTGTGTGTGTGTGTGTGTGTGTGTGTGTGTGTGTGTGTGTGTGTGTGTGTGTGTGTGTGTGTGTGTGTGTAGCTTGTCTGGCTGCCTGGTCACACAGGAAGGCTGTGCTTCTCTGGCCTCAGCTCTGAGCTCCAACCCCTTCCATCTGAGAGAGCTGGACCTGAGCTACAATCATCCAGGAGAATCAGGAGCTGCGCTGCTCTCTGCTGTAGTGGAGGATCCACGCTGGAGACTGCAGACTCTCAGGTATGGAGAGAACAGCTCACCACTCAGGGATTAAGTCTCCTATTCAAACCGCTGCTAGATTAAGTGGTTTGAAAAGGCAGCTGTAACTCATGTTGTGTGGAACGTGATCGGACAGCAAATGATGAAGGTGAATGTTTCAACATGCTGCTCTCACTTTGTTTCCCCCCCAGTGTGGAGCACGGTGGAGTGTGGAGGCTGAAACCAGCTCTAAAGAAATGTAAGTGTCTGTTTGATTCATCACAACACACACTCACTATTGAGATGGAAAGTCCAACCAAACAGCAGGACTTGATGTCCGGTCATTCCCATGTGGACTTCTGTATACGAATGTGTAGCTATGTTTAACTTTGTTTATGTATGTCTGGTTTGTTTGTCTACATGTCTATGTTTAGTATGTATGAACCAGGTCTATGGTATCAACAGTAAGTTTCCAGCCTGTATGTGAGCTCAGCTGGTTCAGTCTGTGGTTTGCAGAGGTGGATTACAATGGATGTGTATTGGAACATTTCAAAGTCTAATATCTTGAAAACAATGTCGACTATAGCTTAGAACTTCGGGAGGAGCAATAAGCTCACCATGTTGAACGTTTTGGTGTATGATATGCAGAGGTGGGTAGGAACGCGCTACACTTACTCCGTTACAAATACTTGAGTAACTTTTTGGATAAATTGTAATTTTAGGAGTAGTTTTATTGCAACATACTTTTACTTTTACTTGAGTAAATATTTGAAGAAAGAACGGTACTTTTACGCCGTTACATTTGGCTACGTGACGGTCGTTACTTTGTTTTTTTAGATCTTTTCTTTTATTACATGCAAGATCTATTTCTATCACGTGAATATTCCTTAGCCCAAGTGAAGGAGTTCAAGTACCTCGGGGTCTTGTTCGCGAGTGAGGGTACTATGGAGCGTGAGATTGGCCGGAGAATCGGAGCAGCGGGGGCGGTATTGCGTTCCCTTTACCGCACCGTTGTTACGAAAAGAGAGCTGAGTCGCAAGGCAAAGCTCTCGATCTACCGGTCGATCTTTGTTCCTATCCTCACCTATGGTCATGAGGGTTGGGTGATGGCCGAAAGGACGAGATCGCGGGTACAAGCGGCCGAGAGGCAATTGAATAACGCCTGCACAAACACACACACACAGGCACGCACGCACGCACAACGCAGACTGGTAATCGGGAGAGTTGGGAAAATTCCCTGTGGCCCGTTAACGTTTCGGGGGGCGCCGGGTCAACGTCGCAACCAATTCGGTTTTGTCTAGAGGGGAGTAACTGAGCGCCCCCTCCCGAAGTGGCACAGCCCAGGTCGGCCTTGAACTGCGATTGGTCAGAAAGACGTTACAGCTAATGACAACATTGAACTCTCATGCAGGCTCGAACAGAGTGACACACACACACACACACACACACACACACACACACACACACACACACACACACACAGTTTTTCACCCACTCCGTATCCAGCTTATTCCATGCTTAAAGGCTACTATGCGGCGAGCTGGGGCTCTCATGTTCTCCCCTGCGGTGTATTCCTTGTCCGCATCCCCTGCCATCCAGTTGTCATACGATTCATGCAGACTGGTTTTGAACGGCTGATTCCATGGATGTACTTTGTTAATAATGTTAGCTAACAGTTATACGTGTATTGGTTTTAATTAATATAATTTTGGATAAACCAAATTTATTTTAATTTTATTTAAAGGTTGATGTATTTAATTTTGCAAAGATTTAATTTGTTATTGTTTTAGTTCAAGGGTTATGCATTTTATTTAAAAGGATGTTATTTACATTATCTTTATTTGAACATTGCTGTTTTATATTTTGTTGGTGTCTATTTTGTACCGTTTGTGTTGCTCTGTTTATTTAAAAAATAAATCGGAGAAACTCAGTACTTGTACTCTTGAGTACTTGAGTAGTCTTTTCACTGCATACTTTTTTACTCATACTTCAGTAATTATTTTTACGAGTACTTTTACTTCTACTTGAGTAATTATAATCTTAAAGTAACAGTACTTTTACTTGAGTACATTTTTAAGCTACTCTGCCAACCACTGATGATATGTGTATGTTGTGTAAATATTGCCGGAGTAGATTCAGTTCATACATTTTTCTGGGCTTCGATGTTTGAATGGGACAGCCACTCACACACACATGGGATTTACATTGAAGTTTAACTTAAATTATTGTATAAACAATGTTCACAACTATTTCTAAAGCTATAGCACACTAGTCCACTATAGTAGCTCTGACATGATTTAGTTTTGCTACGTTAGTTGATGTTTGTAGAGTAGATGAATGTGAAGAAGAAGAAGAAGAATGCAGAGTAACAGTTCTAGGAATGATGATGATGATGTTGATGGTGATGAAGAATGGTTCAGCAGCTCATCATGTCTTGTGCTCCCTCAGATGCCTGTGAACTCACACTGGACCCCAACACAGCCCACAGACGACTCTCTCTGTCTGAGGACAACAGGAAGGTGACGCGGGTTAGAGAGGACCAGTCGTATCCGGATCACCCAGAGAGATTTGACTACTGGTACCAGGTGTTGGGTAGAGAGGCTCTGACTGACCGCTGTTACTGGGAGGTAGAGTGGAAAGGATTTGTTGTTATGGGAGTGACATTCAGAGGAATCACAAGGAGAGGAGGGGGTGCCGAAAGCGAGCTTGGAAAGAACAACAAGTCCTTGCGTCTTCTTTGTTTTTTTGGTTGTTACGTTGCCGTGTACAACGGTAGAGGAACAGCCATACGTCTCCCCCCCGCTGGCTCCACCAGAGTAGGAGTGTATCTGGACCGGCCTGCTGGCTCTCTGTCCTTCTACAGAGTGTCCCCAGGTGGAGGAGGGTCCTCAGACACACTGACACACATCCACACCTTCCAGGCCTCCTTCACCCAGGAGGACCTCCTCCCTGGGTTTGGGTTATGGGGGGATGAGGGTGACTCAGCGTCTCAAGTTACACTGTGTAAGTTATAGTCTCTCTCTCGCTCTGAGTCTGAGGACACATGAATACAGGCGTGCATATATTAACCCAGACACACGCATACATTAACACATACATGTGCACATATATTACACACACATAAGCACACACATGCAAACACACACGTGCATATGTAAACACAAACACACATATGCTATATAAATACACATATTGTGGCAACCCGCTCCTCGGATGAGCCGGGATCCACGTACGAATCACGCTTGGCAGTGTGGGTTAAGCCATCCAAGGCATTTATTTAAACATAACGGGGTTAACAATCAGACCGGTCGGCTACCCCTAGGATCTCCGTGGGCCTCTAGGGTAGGGCTGGCTCGGCCCCTTTCCGTCTCGTCACTCGACGGCCCCTTCCGTTTGCCCCCGAGTGCCTTTTAAAGTCTTTCCCTGGCTGTCCAGCCAGGTGTCTCCCATCCTGCTGATTGGGGTTCGGTTGGTGCTCTCCGTCGCCGGCTGGTGGGTGACGGTGGTATCGGCCATCCCGGACCAACCCTCGGGCTGGTCCGGGCCGAGGTTTACGGGGCGGGATGCCACAATATGTACAGACACACACATATTAAGACACTTGAACATATACAAATATAAACACACGCTCGCACGCACACACACATAAACACACATGCGTGCGCACACACAAAACGCTTATGTATACACACACGACACGTATATATGAACACACACATGCTTATATGAACACATACACGTATATATGAACACACACACACTTGCATGCACACATACACACACAAACACACACACACACACATTTATAAACACTCAAATATACACAAACATGCGCACACACACATATGCAGATATGAACACCGCACACACATGCAGATCTGAACACACACACACACGCAGATATGAACAAACACACGCACGCATGCATTTGCAATGAACACACACACACCCACACAGACTTCACACACATCTATATATAAACACACACACACACACTCTGTGTTTCGTAATTTAAATTCATGTACTCATGTACTTTTTCTCGGGCTTCTGAAAGTTGATAAACCCGGAAAGGAAAAGACTACTAAGGTCTTCCATGAGGTTAACTATGCAGGTTTTACAAAGACTATATTTCTAATGTCCAATGTATTTTAATTATTGATTGATGGTAAATCTAAACATGTTTATACTACAATACTGGGTATATTTGCAGACGTTAACAGTTTCATACGGCAGGGCTCTGATATCAGTTTATATTTTGAGCCTTTTTAAGCCTAACATGGAACCTAACATGGAACCTGATTTAAACTGATTTTATATTATATTCAATGCAAGCGGTCTGGGAAAAGCTATTGATCATGTTGTGATGACTTTAAACTGAGTGTTGATTTCTTGTGTTCTGGTGGGTACAACACAGCAGCAGAAAGTTTATGATAAGTAATGCACACATGTTTATCATTAGTTATGTCTGCTGCTTATATTGTTTGAGTCCATGTATGGGACTGTTCCTCTATTGTATGAGTCCTTGTTTATTGTGTTCATGTAAGGGACTCTTTTTCTGTTTAGTTAATAAAGCATAATGGTGATAATCAACTCAGAGGATTCACTGAATGTTCTCTGTGTTCAGCAGAGGATCAGTTTACACTTTAAGGTCGGGGTTCACTGAATAAAAAGCACAACAGAGGCTTTGATCTACACTAGAAGGTCTGTAGTCTCTGTAGGTCTGTAGGTCTGTAGTCTCTGTAGGTCTGTAGTCTCTGTAGGTCTGTAGTCTCTGTAGAAGGTCTGTAGTCTCTGTAGGTCTGTAGTCTCTGTAGTCTCTGTAGGTCTTTAGTCTCTGTAGAAGGTCTGTTGTCTCTGTAGAAGGTCTGTAGTCTCTTTATACGGTCCGTAGTCTCTCTGTAGAAGGTGTGAAGTCTCTGTATGCCGAACTTGGAGGTGGAAGAGGCGTTGATGTGCTTCTTTAACCACATAGCCGGTGTGTTGGTCCCAGGTGACTGCATCACTGCATGGAACATATCCACTGGGTTAAGAGGTCAAAGGGCAGAGCTCTGAATCCCCAGGAGTGGAGCTCTGAGGGAGGTGTTGGAGCGCTCCGGTTCAGAACAAGAGGAGAACCTGGCGTTCTTGGGAAGAAAATTAACAAAAAAATAAAGAATAAAGATTCTGAAACCCTAAACCCTCTGAATACTGAGTGACATCACGTTACAATGGTTGTAAGCTCTGCTGCTTTGATAAGACTGAAGGTGTGTGTTGTTGATAATCAGATAATCACCAGATAATCACAGAAGAGAAGCAAAGGAAGAAAATAACCCTGCTATTATGCAAACATAACCATTATAAATTATTATTATTATTATTATTATGACTACGTAAACTAAAGTGTTCACTGTCTGTTTTCTCCTCTACACATTTAATAACCTTTAATGCTATGACATTAATATTTGCAGTCAGGTAGAAATGTTTAAGGCAGGGGTTAAACTCGCGGCCCGGGGGGGCAATTGAGGCCCGCGGGATGATATTTTGTGGCCCCCTACTTGACATTAAAGTTTAGTGTTAGTGCGGCCCATGCGTTGTTGTCAAACGCACAGAGTGGCTTGCCACGCTTTTTTAGGACTTGTGATAGGGTGACCAGATGTCCCGGCAATTTGAGTTGCGTGTCCTGAGTTCCGACAAAAACCAAATACTAAAATGTCCCGGTTTCCACCAACCGCTATGAAGTGTCCGCTGTTGTCAGCGATTACATAGCCAACGTAATCTAATGATAGCCCGATCATGAACTAAGATTGGGTCAGTTGTGCTCCTTTTTTCTGTGGAATACTTGATGCGGCCCAGCCTGACCCAGACTCTACCTCCAGCGGCCCCCAGGTAAGTTGCGTTCGAGACCCCTGGTTTAAAGGATCCATGTTGATGGCATAATAATCCATAGAAAATATTTCTTTAAGTTTCTGCTTCTGAATAATGAATGACAATATTGGTTTCCTGATTTTAATAAAAAAAATGCACTTGACCAACTTCCAGCTCTGTCTGAAGACATGAGGTCACAGCAACATGACAGGGAGTTCAAACACAAACACATCAAAACACACTCAACCATATAAAGGCCGATGTCTACATGAATAGGAGGCATGGAGTGACTCCTATTCATGTGTGATGTTGACCTCACATCCATGGGACATAACAATGTGCTTTTGGTTTAAAAACTATTTCTGCACAAACGGTAGCAGGTGACTCTGACACAATCATGAGAATATCTCATCCAGATAGAATAACGTGTGTTTGTGTGTGTGTGTGTGTGTGTGTGTGTGTGTGTGTGTGTGTGTGTGTGTGTGTGTGTGTGTGTGTGTGTGTGTGTGTGTGTGTGTGTGTGTGTGTGTGTGTGTCTTGGTCCCTATCTGAATATCTGCCAGTAAAGGGTGTTACACGAGGAAGGAAAAAAGACAAGAAGAATCCAACCCAACAAGATTCCATTACGACTCATTCAAGTGAAATGAATGAAGAAAAAATCCCCCTGCCATTATAGGATCACACGCAAGTATAACATGCTAACCCTTACTGAGTACGAGTACTCTGTACTCTGAATACCCTGTATTCTGAGTACTCTGCGCTCCGAGTACTCTGCACTCCGAGTATCTTGTACACTGAGGAAACTAATCAGTACTCTGCTCCTCTGAAAAGAGAAATCATCCATCTATTGTATAGATTCTACTGATTCATACTTTCACACTGACGCAATTAAAGTGTTGATTTAAACAAGGTGGTGATATCTTTGAAGGATGGAGGAGGATTGTTCATGGAAGAGTTCAGCAGACACAGAGCAGAGGAGGCCTTTTCTACTTGATGTGCTTCTATTCATGACGTTATCGGTCTCTTTATTGATAACATGGTATCTATGTTCCGGTTCTGCTGTAGAGAAGCAGCTGACTCAGTGACTGAGTGGCTCTGCATGCTGGCTGAACCATCAAGTGTCTCTTGGTTTTTCTCTGAGCTTCTACACATCACAGCTCTCTGTCAATCGTTCTTATTTTAATGAAGTTATTATTGTTGGATCTGCCGCCTTAGCATGTTAGTCTGGGAGGAGTATGAACTGGGTGGGGAACTGGTCCAACTGGTTAATCATTTCCTTGTTATGGTCGGACGGTTTGGTGTGGCTCACTTCATCACAGCAGGAAGACGACTAAGGTACTGTAGTCCACTCTGATCCGTGATAGATCATATATATATGAATAACTTTTAATCTAATCATTAGCTTGATTGTTAGTTTTCTATAAAACAACATGGTTAAAAACGTGGTCAATGTATGGATGCATTGCTATTTGTCAAAATTGCTATTGAATCATTTTGAAGATTCCTGCTCTGTGGAATGCTAGGTGTTAGACTGTGGGTTTTGGGGATCGAAAGTCTGCCCCTTCCGATAGACCCCCATGGGACCTTTGGGTTAGGAAAATATGAATGGGTTTCAATGGATAGAAAGTAATTATTTTCTGGTCCCAGTCTATTCCCTGGATTACACATATGTGGTTTGTGGATTTAAATATCATTTTTCATGCAAAGAAAACCAAATAATTTCGCGAAAAAGTTTGATAATGTTAGGTTTTGTTTGAGGCCGCTTTGTGAGCCTCTCGATGTGAATGATATACGTCACCCCCACTCTGCTACAGACATGGCGATCTCTCTGCTCCACTTCACCGCCTTTTTACAAGGGGAAGATATCACCATGGCCATACCACCATGGACACGCCCGATCTCGTCTGATATCGGAAGCTAAGCATGGTCAGGCCTGGTTAGTACCTGGTTGGGAGACCGCCTGGGAATACCAGGTGCTGTAAGTGGTGTCGGGTGGTGGCCTATAGGTGGCACGCTGCCCTCTGGCCCCTTCACTCATCAATCCCGATGCCCCAGTGCAGTGACGGGGTCACTGTGCTGTGGAAGGCGGCGTCCTTCGGAGGAGACGTAAAACCGAGGTCCTGACTCACTGAGGTCATAAAAGATCCCAGGACACTTATCAAAGAGTAGGGGCTTCCCCGGTGTCCTGGCCCAACCAGGCTCATTCAATCTGGCCCCCTAATCATTCTCCTGTATAATTGGCTGACTCATTAATTCCCTCACTCTCTACCTCAAGCTGGTGTGTGGTGAGCGTTCTGGCGCAGATTGGCTGCCGTGCATCACCCCAGTGGGTGCTACACACTGGTGGTGGTTAGTGAGGTTCCCCCTTCCCTGTAAAAGCGTCTTTGAGTGTCTAGAAAAGTGCTATATAAATTCAGTCCATTAAAAGCATCAAAAGAGGTGAAAACCTTTATAAGTCGGGCTATGTGTAGATTTTCAGTTATGCCGATGGGGAGATTGTCGGTCTTGTCCACGCCAGTCGCAGGGAGCGTGACGTCACATACGAGACGTGTAGTCTTATCATTGCATTTTCCCTTCAGCCTTTTACTGAACAATTTCACAATAAACGGTCAAATTCTCTAAATTATCATTTAAATCCACAAACAGCATATGTGTAATCCAGGGCATGTGAAGACTGGGACCAGAAAATAATTACTTTCTCTCCATTGAAACCCACTCATATTTTACGATCTCAGAGGTCCCATGGGCTCTACCGGAAGGGGTGTGACTTACGAGCTCAAGCTCGATGGGGCATCGAACCCAGAACCTTCCAGCCTGGAGTCAAGCGTCCAGTTGAGGTTATAATGACTGTTTCGTCTGATTTAGAATTTGTTCTTAATCGCAAGTGTCCTGTGGTGACTTTAAAGGTACTTAAGATATAATGTACAGTTATTATATTTGTTGTGCGGAATTATGATTCCATTATTTAGACAGGAAGACGGCCATCTTGGTTAGGGAAGGTGTTTAAACGTCATCTTGTACTGGGTCTTGTTCTCTGTGGGCCTTCATCATTCTGCCGTAGTGTATAACCTTCTCTATATCTGGGAGAAGGTTATACGTGTGTGTGTGTGTGTGTGTGTGTGTGTGTGTGTGTGTGTGTGTGTGTGTGTGTGTGTGTGTGTGTGTGTGTGTGTGTGTGTGTGTGTGTGTGTGTGTGTGTGTGTGTGTGTGTGTGTGTGTGTGTGTGTTTTTTTCTTGGCCCTTATCTGAATACCTGCCAGTAAAGGGTGTAACACGAGGAAGGGAAAAACCAGAAGAATCCAACCCAACAAGATTCTCTTGACGACTCATTCAAGAGAACTGAATAAAGAAAATCCCCCTGCTATTATAGAATCACATGCCAGTACAACATGCTAACCCTTTGTGAATACTCTGCACTCCAAGGACTCTGCACTCTGAGTATTTTGTACTCTGAGTATTTTGTACTTTGAGGAAACTACTCAGTACTCGGCTCCTCTGAAAAGAGAAATCATCCAACTATTGTATAGATTCTTCCAATTCATACGTTCACACTGACGCAAATAAAGAGTTGATTTAAACAAGGTGGAGATGTCTTTAAAGGATGGAGGAGGATTGTTCATGGAAGAGTTCAGCAGACACAGAGCAGAGGAGGCCTTTTCTACTTGATGTGCTTCTATTCATGACTTTATCAGTCTCTTTATTGATACCATGGTATCTGTGTTCTTGTTGGTTCTGCTGTAGAGAAGCAGCTGACTCAGTGACCGAGTGTCTCTACAGGCTGGCTGAACCATCGAGTGTCTCTTGGTTTTTCTCTGAGCTTCTGCACATCACAGCTCTCAGTCAATCGTTCTTATTTTAATCAAGTTATTATTGTTGGATCAGCCGCCTTAGCACGTTAGTCTGGGAGGAGTATGAACTTGGAGGGGAACTGGTCCAACTGGTTGGTTCATCATTTCCTTGTTATGAGTTGGACGGTTTGTTGTGGCTCACTTCATCACAGCAGGAAGATTTGTTCTTCAAAATGTTCAAAGATTCAAATAACTTTGAATCTTATCAATAGGTTGATGGTTAGCTTCCTGTAAAACCACATGGTTAAAAACTTTAGTCAATGTGTGGATGTGTGGAAGTTAATACAGACTTTTTCTTCTTGTGTGTCCTTGTGTGACCTTAAAGGTATTTAGGACAGAATGTACAGCTGTTTTATTTGTATTGAGGTATTATGATTGCATTATTGAGACAGTAAGATGGCCATCTTGGTTAGTGAAGGTGTTTGAACGTCATCTCTTACCAGGTCTTGTTCTCTGTGGGCCAGCATCACAGATCTGGTTGTGATGTCATACCCAGGCCTGCATTAACCTGCCATTGGGCCCTGGGCCCTGGGGCTGAGAGGTGTCGTAGGCCCCCTGAGAGGGGATCTTACAATGAAGATGTGTAAATTATTTTCCGACTGGTTAGACGACTGTGGCTGTGGTGTTCACTGAGCCCAGCTACCACTAGCCCCCTTTTTTCTTGGCTCAGGAAAGGCCTCTGATCTTTGTAAGCCCCAAACAAAAATCACATTGACTTGGGCCTTTCATGAGCCAGTATAAAAAAGAAAGATAACATTTACCGCAGCTCATGATGGGACCCTGATCGTCGTAGGCCCTGGGGCTTCAGCCCAGGTAAGCCCGTGCATTAATACCCCATGAGGAAGTCCATATATGGTTCTGCCTTCAGAGCGGTTTAACCAGCACAGAGAGCAGCTGGTATGATATCCACACGGGGAACTTGATCTTATCAGACACATCTGAAGACCGTTGAGTCCTTCTGTGTGGAATGATGATACGTTATTAAATAGTATATTAGAAACGTCTGGGCAGCATCTCCACATCTCTCCCCTCGTTAAGGAGGAGAGGGTCTACGTCTAGGAAAGATCAGCGTGCCTCTCTTCCATAAGGGACAGAGAGCACAGTTCCCTGTTAGCGGAATACGCAGCTCATCTAAAAGCAGAGATAAGCACTGAGTGGCCGTAGGAACCTTATGGAGCTGTGTTTGTGTCCAGGTCTCCAGTCTACTATGGATGAGGAGAGAGAGGAGGGGGGTCCTACCTCTAAGACCACTCTGTCTGGGGAACATGGTCACCATAGGAGAGCTAAGAGGTAAGAAGAGGATCTCACTTACTCTGGCTGGTGTCCATCTCAGAGCTCAACAGCAATACATCATGACTCTATCATTAGTCTGAGTAACAGCTGTGTGTGTGTGTGTGTGTGTGTGTGTGTGTGTGTGTGCTGAAGCCCACAGCAGCAGGAGAGAGCAGACTCCCCTGGACCCAGCTGCGTCTCCATGAAGAGTGACTGGTCTATGGCACAACCTGTTAAGTTTGAAGATGGAAACCAGTCTATTGGGAAGAGGTGAGTGTTTAGAGAGTGACCGGTCAGAGACATGGAGGGGGGCTTCTTCAGCGGTGGACGGTCGGGGGGGCGGAGGTGGGAGATGTTATGGTGAAGGTATGGTAAAAGGCTGTTATTGGCCTAGTCACACTGCAAGCAAGAGTTGCCAAATTGTTTTACTCAAAGGTGACTCCGATCCGATTTAATTCAGAACAGTGTAACAGCACAAATCACATGAGATCAGGTCCGTTCAATTCTGGTTGGGCCACTTTAATACCTGGTCCTGAATGAGATACAGGAGGGATTTCTCTCAATGCAACCTCAGGTTGAACAGTCGTATTCTAATGTGACTTTGACGTTACTCTAAATACACATACGTCATATCGACCACATTAAACCACAACATGAACAGCTAAACCAGAAGATTATGAAGAGAAATAAATCTGAACTGAGCATTAAGGCATCAGTTCCCAAATATGAACAGGGTTCTGTCTTCGTTCTCTACTGTGTTTGGTCTAAAAAAAGATTGTCACTAAAACATTGACTTCCTTTTGGTCATTGTCTGTTCTTGATACATGAGATAGAAAGGATAACATGATTGAAATAAGACTCTGAATTTGACAGAGCAGTTCGGTACGGCAGTGTTGATCAAACAGATTTATAATTCTGTGATTGGAGTTTCGAGGTCTCAGAGCCAGTAATAACATCTCTGTAACAAGTTATAAGATCTTATCAAGATAATTAAGGACTTAAAAGCTTGAAACAAGTGAAATGCTCTCACCTAAAAACTGCCTTGAAAGAAGAATTATCTTGTCAGAATAAAAACTGCCGGGTAAAAGATGTGTGTGTGTGTGTGTGTGTCTGAGTGTGTGTGTGTGTGTGTCTGAGTGTGTGTGTGTGTCTGTGTGTCTGTGTGTCTGTGTGTGTGTGTGTGTGTGTGTGTGTCTGTGTGTGTATTGAAGCCCACAGCAGCAGGAGAGAGCAGACTCCCCTGGACCCAGCTGTGTCTCCCTGAAGAGTGACTGGTCTATGGCACAACCGGTTAAGTTTGAAGATGGTAACCAGTCTATTGGGAAGAGGTGAGTGTTTAGAGAGTGACCGGTCAGAGACATGGAGGGGGGCTTCTTCAGCGGTGGACGGTCGGGGGGGCGGAGGTGGGAGATGTTATGGTAAAAGGCTGTTATTGGCCTAGTCACACTGCAAGCAAGAGTTGCCCAATTGTTTTACTCAAAGGTGACTCCGATCCGATTTCATTCATAACAGTGTAACAGCACAAATCACATGAGATCAGGTCCGTTCAATTCTGGTTGGGCCACTTTAATACCTGGTCCTGAATGAGATACAGGAGGGATTTCTCTCAATGCAACCTCAGGTTGAGCAGTCGTATCGTAATGTGACCTTGACGTCACTCTAGATCCACATTCGTCATATCGACCACATTTAAAACACAACATGAACAGCTAAACCAGAAGATTATGAAGAGAAATAAATCTGAACTGAGCATTAAGGCATCAGTTCCCCAATATGAACAGGGTTCTGTCTTTGTTCTTTACTGTGTTTGGTCGGCTTAGCTCAGGAGGTATAGCAGGTGTCTTTTAACCGAAGGGTTGCTCGTTCGATCCCCAGCTCCTCCTAGCTGAGTGTTGATGTGTCCCTGAGCAAGACACTTAACCCTAACTGCTCCTGACGAGCTGGCTGTCGCCTTGCATGGTTGACTCTGCTGTCGGTGTGTCAATGTGTGTATTAACCGATGTAAGTCACTTTGGATAAAAACGTCTCCTTAATGCCCTAATTGTAAATAGTAAATGGGTCGAAAAGAAAGATTGTCACTAAAAAATTTACTTCCTTTTGGTCATTGTCTGTTCTTAATATAAGAGATAGAAAGGATAACATGATTGAAATAAGACTCTGACTTTGACAAAGCAGTTTGGTACAGCAGTGTTGATCAAACAGATTTATAATTTCAAGCACTCAGAGCCAGTAATAACATCTCCGTAACAAGTTAGAAGATCTTATCAAGATAATTAAGGACTTATAAGCTTGAAACAAGTGAAATGCTCTCACCTAAAAACTGCCTTGTAAGAAGAATTATCTTGTCAGCATAAAAACTGCAGGGTAAAAGCTGTGTGTGTGTGTGTGTGTGTGTGTGTGTGTGTGTGTGTGTGTGTGTGTGTGTGTGTGTGTGTGTGTGTGTGTGTGTGTGTGTGTGTGTGTGTGTGTGTGTGTGTGTTGAAGCCCACAGCAGCAGGAGAGAGCAGACTCCCCTGGACCCAGTTGTGTCTCCATGAAGAGTGACTGGTCTCTGGCACAACCTGTTAAGTTTGAAGATGGAAACCAGTCTATTGGGAAGAGGTGAGTGTTTAGAGAGTGACCGGTCAGAGACATGGAGGGGGGCTTCTTCAGCGGTGGACGGTTGGGGGGGCGGAGGCGGGAGATGTTATGGTGAAGGTATGGTAAAAGGCTGTTATTGGCCTAGTCACACTGCAAGCAAGAGTTGCCAAATTGTTTTACTCAAAGGTGACTCCGATCCGATTTCATTCAGAACAGTGTAACAGCACAAATCACATAAGATCAGGTCCGTTCAATTCTGGTTGGGCCACTTTAATACCTGGTCCTGAATGAGATACAGGAGGGATTTCTCTCAATGCAACCTCAGGTTGAACAGTCGTATCGTAATGTGACCTTGACATTACTCTAAATACACAAACGTCATATCGACCACATTTAAAACACAACATGAACAGCTAAACCAGAAGATTATGAAGAGAAATAAATCTGAACTGAGCATTAAGGCATCAGTTCCCAAATATGAACAGGGTTCTGTCTTTGTTCTCTACTGTGTTTGGTCTAAAAAAAGATTGTCACTAAAACATTGACCTCCATTTGGTCATTGTCTGTTCTTAATATAAGAGATGGAAATGATAACATGATTGAAATAAGACTCTGACTTTGACAGAGCAGTTTGGTACGGCAGTGTTGATCAAACAGATTTATAATTCTGTGATTGTAGTTTCGAGGTCTCAGAGCCAGTAATAACATCTCTGTAACAAGTTATAAGATCTTATCAAGATAATAAAGGACTTAAAAGCTTGAAACAAGTGAAATGCTCTCACCTAAAAACTGCCTTGAAAGAAGAATTATCTTGTCAGAATAAAAACTGCCGGGTAAAAGGTGTGTGTGTGTGTGTGTGTGTGTGTGTGTGTGCGTGTGCGTGCGTGCGTGCGTGCGTGCGTGCGTGCGTGCGTGCGTGCGTGCGTGTGTGTGTGTGTGTATTGAAGCCCAGAGCAGCAGGAGAGAGCAGACTCCCCTGGACCCAGCTGTGTCTCCATGAAGAGTGACTGGTCTATGGGTAGACCTCCTAGCTTTAAAGATGGACGCCCCTCCAGAGAGGAGAGGTAGGAGTTTCAAACAGATGATGAAAACAGAGCGTGATGTTATTATCAAATCAAAACGATACTGATGTTTACAGGTCAGGCAAATGCAATTGATTCTGTGTGTGTGTGTGTGTGTGTGTGTGTGTGTGTGTGTCTGAGTGTGTGTGTGTGTCTGTGTGTCTGTGTGTCTGTGTGTGTGTGTGTGTGTGTGTGTGTCTGTGTGTGTATTGAAGCCCACAGCAGCAGGAGAGAGCAGACTCCCCTGGACCCAGCTGTGTCTCCCTGAAGAGTGACTGGTCTATGGCACAACCGGTTAAGTTTGAAGATGGTAACCAGTCTATTGGGAAGAGGTGAGTGTTTAGAGAGTGACCGGTCAGAGACATGGAGGGGGGCTTCTTCAGCGGTGGACGGTCGGGGGGGCGGAGGTGGGAGATGTTATGGTAAAGGTATGGTAAAAGGCTGTGATTGGCCTCGTCACACTGCAAGCAAGAGTTGCCAAATTGTTTTACTCAAAGGTGACTCCGATCCGATTTCATTCAGAACAGTGTAACAGCACAAATCACATGAGATCAGGTCCGTTCAATTCTGGTTGGGCCACTTTAATACCTGGTCCTTAGTCAGATACTGGAGGGGTTTCTCTCAATGCGACCTCAGGTTGTCGTGTCGTAATGTGACTTTGTCGTCACTCTAGATCCACATTCGTCATATCGACCACATTTAAAACACAACATGAACAGCTAAACCAGAAGATTATGAAGAGAAATAAATCTGAACTGAGCATTGAGGCATCAGTTCCCAAATATGAACAGGGTTCTGTCTTTGTTCTCTACTGTGTTTGGTCTAAAAAAAAGATTGTCACTAAAACATTGACCTCCATTTGGTCATTGTCTGTTCTTAATATAAGAGATGGAAATGATAACATGATTGAAATAAGACTCTGACTTTGACAGAGCAGTTTGGTACGGCAGTGTTGATCAAACCGATTTATAATTCTGTGATTGTAGTTTCGAGGTCTCAGAGCCAGTAATAACATCTCTGTAACAAGTTATAAGATCTTATCAAGATAATAAAGGACTTAAAAGCTTGAAACAAGTGAAATGCTCTCACCTAAAAACTGCCTTGAAAGAAGAATTATCTTGTCAGAATAAAAACTGCCGGGTAAAAGATGTGTGTGTGTGTGTGTGTGTGTGTGTGTGTGTGTGTGTGTGTGTGTGTGTGTGTGTGTGTGTGTGTGTGTGTGTGTGTGTGTGTGTGTGTGTGTGTGCGTGCGTGCGTGCGTGCGTGTGTGTGTGTGTGTATTGAAGCCCAGAGCAGCAGGAGAGAGCAGACTCCCCTGGACCCAGCTGTGTCTCCATGAAGAGTGACTGGTCTATGGGTAGACCTCCTAGCTTTAAAGATGGACGCCCCTCCAGAGAGGAGAGGTAGGAGTTTCAAACAGATGATGAAAACAGAGCGTGATGTTATTATCAAATCAAAACGATACTGATGTTTACAGGTCAGGCAAATGCAATTGATTGTGTGTGTGTGTGTGTGTGTGTGTGTGTGTGTGTGTGTGTG
Organism: Gadus morhua; assembly: GCF_902167405.1. NCBI lineage: Eukaryota > Metazoa > Chordata > Actinopteri > Gadiformes > Gadidae > Gadus > Gadus morhua. Next base: position 16,647,742 of record NC_044066.1, on the reverse strand, counting down.
TGTGTGTGTGTGTGTGTGTGTGTGTGTGTGTGTGTGTGTGTGTGTGTGTGTGTGTGTGTGTGTGTGTGTGTGTATTGAAGCCCAGAGCAGCAGGAGAGAGCAGACTCCCCTGGACCCAGCTGTGTCTCCATGAAGAGTGACTGGTCTATGGGTAGACCTCCTAGCTTTAAAGATGGAAGCCCCTCCAGAGAGGAGAGGTAGGAGTTTCAAACAGATGAT